>NC_086326.1:39078945-39378945 GCF_036172605.1 Pelobates fuscus
AGGGATAGGCAACCTTCGGCACTCCAGATGTTGTGGACTTCATCTCCCACAATTCTCTTGCAGCCATAATGCTGGCAAAGCATCAAGGGAGGTGTAGTCCAAAACATGCCGTCCCGAAGGTTGCCTATCCCTGCCCTATATATAAAAATCATCTGTGTTCATTGCTTGTAGTTGACCCACTGAGATGCAAGATCCAAGATGGTTGCCACTATCAAAGGCCACGAGGAGCCACAAGCCAGCCTCTGCTGAATGAGAGCAGTACAGTGGGAAAAAGCCGACATCTAGACCTTGCTCCAGAGGTAACTCAGTGGGAAAAAATGGTGAACCGAGGGGAAATGCCGGAAAGGAGCCTCGAAAAGAGAAAACCCCACAAGTGAACCAGATGGGTCCAGCGAAAGCAGGAGAGTCAGAAAGCACACAGGCAAGTGTAAGGCAGAGGTGGGGAGCAGGCAGAGCAGAATAAGAACACAGTATACAGCAGTATACTAAGGTTTAAAACCCAGGCAGTAAAATATATAGCAAGAACACGCAAGTGTAAGTAAAACAATAAGTAAGTTAGAATAATGTTAAAAGCCAAAAACTCTGACCTGTTTGCTGATGGAATAGCAAAGAAAGAGGAGGTGCTTAGGTCACTATCCCTTGTGTACAACTTGCTACACTTTGTTTGGTTCTTTCTTCTATGTGTTTTCTTTGCTGCTGTGCAGCCAGTAAAGAGAGTTTAAAGAAAAAGATGGGCTTTTCACAAAGACTATTTTTTAACAAAGATATAGTTAATTTTATTGCGCAAATGTAGTCAAAAAGGGTATAAGCGTGAAGATGTCCAGTGATGTGTCATGAAGTGAAACTCTGTAAAACTGCCGCAAGCGCTTTTAGTGGCTGTCTGGTAGGCAGTCACTAGAGGCAGACTTAGCCCTGCAATGTAAATATTGCACTTCATCTAAAACTGTAATATTTTACATTGCAGGGTTAAGAGGACAGGGGCAGTGCACCCAGACCACTTCAATGAAATTAAGTTATCTGGGTGCCTATAGTGTCCCTTTAAGTACTGAGGCACTAAGCAGATACCGTGAGTTGTAGATTACTCTGGTGTCAATGGGAAATTGTTATCATGAGGTGAATTGAGTTAAAGTTGAATGTTAGTATATATATAAATATGATAGCAAACTTTCAGGAGAGTCTTAAATTATATATGATAGAAGAAATATATCATTATGCAAATCTATTATTACTAAAACTGAATGGTACACATAATAATGTTCAGGTAAACTAAAGTTTTTTTTATATTTTTTATTAAAATACAGTAAATAGGTTTAGGTCAAGAAGTATACTGTTAAAAAAAATATTAACTGTGAAGAGAAACACGCATATTCCACAAGGGATTTTAATTAGCCGCAACGGTGCTCTGGATCCAGGAATTGAAGTTGCAGACCTTGGTGTAGACTCCAGGGTAGTTCCTCTGAGCACAGCCATATCCCCAGGATACAACACCCTGGAGCTGACCGTTGCAGACCACGGGGCCACCAGAGTCACCCTGAAGGAAGATGGAAATTATTAGTTTTGCATCGAGCAACTTAACTTCAATAGCCTATGGTAGCATAGCATGATATAAAATCTAAATGTATCAATGTTAATTCCATTCAGTAGAAAAATTATTAATGATTCAATATGTGTTTGAAAACTAGCCATAATTAAGAAAACATGAAACATTTAAATAATCATAAGAACAAAATATATGAAATAATACTACAAGCAAGTTTTATTCATTGAATGAGCCTACATGACTTCCATAGAAAAACAAAACTGGGTGATGTATAGGTTTTGCCAAATGTCTTAGTAAGGAAATTTGCACATGTTTGATGAATCAATCCAACAGCAGAGAACCAGGTTAACTGAATCACATAGTAAAATCTATTAATGACTTCACTCCCATAATCGAATATACATTTTTTTACTTTCATGTATTTTGCAAAACAAAATTTAGTATCCCTCATTTATACCCTATGGATGATTACTAAAGGGACTGATTTATCTGCCAGAAGCCAATAGTCACTGATTTAATACCTGGAAATGTGCTGAAAATGTAAGCTCACCTCCTGCTTCCAAACAGTAAAGGGAGTTTCAATGGGTCATACCATTCATAGAGTTTAAGGGCGGGAGGGAAGCAGTGAATGAGCTCTGTCATTTCACAGTTAGCATTAATTTAGCGCTCCAGTGATTTATATAAAATATATTTTTTTAAAGTTTGTTTTTTTAAGTTTGTCTGGAAAATAATGTATAATAATACACACAATTGCTGTTTTAAGTATATGGTTATTTACTAATGTAAGAATTGGCAGGAACTCAAATTGGAGTTTAGATTTAAGTCCAAAATAGCTGAAAATTGTAAAATTCATCATGTCCACTATACTTCTAGTTTTGTTATTGTGGTCTAAAAATGTAAATCCTCTTTGAATCCCTTTTGAGTTAATTCCTTTAGTGAATAAACCATGTAATGTTTTCCCAAAAATAAGTTTGGCTCAAATTTGCAAAAAACCTCCGCCATATTTCAAAATTTGTATATTTAATTATATGTTGCTGTATCTGTTATGCTATCCACAGTTTTAAACTGTATGTATTAAATATTTTCCCTCTGTGGAGTCTAATATTTGAAGTGTAGTGGATTGGACTGTGATTGCTTTTTCATGTGTTTTTATGTAGTATGAATCAGACTTATTATTTTTATATGCTTGCCTTATTTCAACCACTATTTGCCTAATCTCATCCCACTTGCTAAATTTCACCACCATTTGCCATATTTCCTCTTATGCGTCTTTATTCATCTTATATGTTATATCTAGACTTGTGCACAGATCACAGACCTGTGAACATAAGGATGAATTAATCGAATTGCTAATGAAAAAAGAATGAACCGATTCATTTGTCCATAAATTGACAGGCATTGTATTCACTCAGTGTAGGAGGAAGGAAATTGTACACAAGTCCAGTTATTTCCCACCATGTGATCTTTTTGACTTACACAGAATTCCAACAAATAGCCATACATATAGTGTTATTTCCCCCAATATGCTATTATTCACTTTATTTACAATTCCACTTATTAACTTCACATATCATTACTCACCGAATAGAAGAAAATGTAGCAATAACCTATTGCTTGTAAATACTATTTATTCTGAGTACTAAGTAGCAGCTACTTTTTAAAGCTTTTAACCCCTTAAGGACCAAACTTCTGAAATAAAAGGGAATCATGACATGTCACACATGTCATCTGCCCTTAAGGGGTTAATCAGAATTGCGATTCATGAAAAGCATAGGGTAAGCTAGCGAAATTGTCCCAAAATAAGAGAACGATCAGGATAACTTACCTGGCAGGAATCCTTGCCACCTTCGATGTATCCAACACAGATCATGTTGCTGGTGATCTCTCCAGGGTAGGCGTTACTGCACTGGCTATCAGTCAGGATGGGGGCATTCAGGCACTGCAGATCATTAGGGTAATTGGCTGCAAAAACCCCCCCAAAAAACAGATAGCAGATTAAAGGGAACTGTCTTAAAAATAAAACAGTGCAATAGTCTGCAGCGAGATCAATACTACATGTAATAAGATAATTTGCTTCAATGTAGTTCTGTCATCTCTTTAATTATTCTTTTATACAATTATAAAAGTGTAGTTTTATTTATGTATTTCTTTATTTTTCATTACAGGGACAGCTTTCCGTTACAGTGCTATGAAGCTCATCTGGGTAATTGGCTACCAACAACACGTTTTAGATGAAAGAAAACTGTGCAATAGCCCGCAGTGAGATCAATACTACATGTAATAAAACCTTATAATTAACTATCAGAAGTATTATTGATTACTTTAATGTAATCTCTTTAATTATTCGTTTATAGAATTATAATATTGCTCTAAGTTTAGTTTTATTTTTGTATTTATTTATTTTTCATTACAGGGACAGCTTTCAGTCACAGTGCTATGAAGCTCCTATGGGTAATTTGCTACAAATAACACTTAGTAGATTAAAGAAAATCTGATCTAAAAAAACACAGAGCAACAGTCTGCTGTGAAATTGTGTTCCTGCTGCAAAACGTGTAATAAGCCTTTAAGATTACAGATTTAAGGAGATTCACTTAACTAACTGACTAACTAACTAACTAACTAACTAACTATCTATCTATCTATCTATCTATCTATCTAAGCCTTAGTGAATGGAAGGGGAAGAAGTGATAGAATAGAAACATTCACTTATATTAATGGAACCAATAAAGTTAGGGCTAAAAGCATTTTTCAAAGAAAGAGTTCATGACTTCATATTTTACGGTGACATGTTCAGACAAGATGCATTCCATTAAAGGTAACAATTTATGTAAAGGAATGCAATAATACATGAGATAGGTGTAAGGCTATCATAAGAATTAATTAAGTAGATAAGCTTACTATTCATATTTAATGTGGTTAGGGTGGATTTGCATTTGGCTTCTATCTGTTATTAAAGTCATCCATTTGTTTAGCAGCTGAGAGGATACCAATTTGCACCTTTCACATTATTAAGACCCTAACCTCCTTGTGACAGTGGATTTACTGTATGTAAATTGCAAATGTAGTTATGTAAAAGAAAATGAAATTTGGACTTACATCCACTGCTGAGTGTGTTTCCCCATCCAGCAATCAGACAGCTAGTACCAGCGGCGGCACAGCCAGAGGGCAGAGCTACAGCGTTCACGTAGGAGTTGAAGGAGGCAGGAGAGGCCAGCTTGATCAACATGATATCATTGTCCAGGGTCCAGGAGTTATAGCTACCATGTCTGATGACCCTGGAAGAACTGATGAACTGCTCAGTGCCCTCACTGACGCCAATGTTATGCTCTCCCAGTCTGACCTGAACGCTCCTGTATGGAGAATGGAAGATTAGTTCGTAAAAAAAGGATTGTAGGTGACCATGCTAAAGGGAGCTTTTGGTTAGCTGCCCATATATTAAGATAATGGCTGAGTCTTTTGCTTTTCAAATATTTTGTTTTTTTTTCTTTATTGACTTTTGAAATGGAATTCATGTAGCAACTAATAATTTAATGACAAGAACATATAAAATGGAAAATAAACAACACAGCAAATATCATGTGCTCTGTACTCCAATCTCCCACTGATGAATTACCAACAATTTCACAATTTAATCCAATTATATATTTTTTGAGAATGAGTTCAGAAGAATTTTGCTATTTAGCCACAGTATACCTCACATATTTTAAGCCCCTGTGTCCTTGCAGAGTATAGGATTGAATGATTGTACTTACGCCTTGTAGCAGTGAGCAGCAGACACTACCCACAGACTGTTAATCAGAGTACCTCCGCAGAAATGGTAGCCAGAGTTTAGGGATACAATGTATGGGACAGAGTTCTTAGCACAGGTGTAGCCTCCAACAATTTTATCATCATCAAATGCAGCTGTGAAGAGAACAGAAATTAAAGAGTGCAATAGCAGAAAGAAGAAATATCTAGCGGAATAGATCATCAGTAATATCATTTAGAATGTGAGATGAACCAAGAGACTATATATATATATATATATATATATATATATATATATATATATATAAATCATGAGCCAAGAGAACCAAGAGATGAACCAAGAGACCCTATACACGTGTATAAAAATCAATTTTCAATGACAGGTAAATCACTATAAATGGACTGGTTAGTTTGGGCAATCTCCCAGGAAAATACTTACCAGCAGCTCCAAGGAGCACACAGATCAGGAGCAACTTCATGGTGGAGACTGGTCCAGAATACAACTTTACATATGACAAGGCTAGTATTTATACTTAAATCCCTCTTCACTAATCTGAAGTCCAGCTTTTTTCAACCTATTTTCCAGATACCATGTGGAAAAAGAAATGTGATAATGTATGTGCATAGTATGGAGAAAAGTCATTATCACTGACCTTGCTCTTGTCTTGTTTCATTAACTTAAAGTTATTTTTTGTGTTGACTCCAGGTTAAAGGTGACATTTAGTGCTAGATGCAGAACACACAACAGAAACATATATGGTATAGCACTCACATTTGATAGAGCTATAAAACCAGTTCTGAGTAAAATGGCATACAGCGGTACAATCCCCACTGATGAATTAGTGCTAGTGCACACTGTAATTTGTTATTACTGATGAATTAGTGCTCACTGTATTAGATAAATAAAAAAATATTAAAATAATCTACTCACATTTAATAGAGTAGTAGACATCGCTCAGGTATTAGCACTAGGGTGGTATAATCCCTATCAAGGATGTAATGATGGGTAGATCCACCAAGAGATACTCCTCATGAGGATATTTATGTCAGGTAAGTAATTGCCAATATTGACTTGCCAGGAACTATAAAAATTAAAAGAACTTAAAAGCATAAAAAGTGTAGTAAATGGTCAGACACATAAAGTAAGTGAGTACCAAATATACTTTAATGTTAAAAACAAATGTTAAAAACACACAATACTTTTTGCCAACTGGTGGCTTTTTTTAAGTGTAAACAGTCTGAGTCTAGCACTTTAATATATATATAGGGTGTTTTCTAATTCAAATTGAACAATTTGACGCCAAAATTATGTCAAATGTGACCTTTGACTTCAACTAAGGTCACTTTGTGAGTGCAGAGGTTAGAATAAATATATTTACTTTCACAACTTCCAAAAAGGAAAAAAGAACATACAGTATATACTCGAGTATAAGTCAAGTTTTTCGGCACATTTTTTGTGCTGAAAAACCCCAACTTGACTTATACTCAAGGCACTGTCTGTATTATGGCAACTTACATTGCGATAATACAGACAGCACCGCCGGGCTCATTACAAGCCCGGCGGTCCTGTTGGGGGCTGGCAAGAAGCTGTTACTTACCTTCACAGCAGCTCCTGTCAGCTCCCTTCTCTCTCCTCCGGTCAGCTCCACTGCAAGTCTCGCGAGAGCCGCGGGGTCAGAGTGTTGCCATGGGTTACCGTGGCAACGCTCCGCGCGGCCACGAGACTTACAGTGGGAGCTGACCGGAGGAGAGAGAAGGGAGCTGAAAGGAGCTGCTGTGAAGGTAAGTTACAGCTTCCTGCCAGCCCCCCTCCTACACAGCCATCCACTGGACCACCAGGGAATGAGAGCCCCCCTCCCTGACCAGCTTACAAGCAGGGAGGGGGGATGAAAATAAATAACATAAACATTTAAATAAAATATAAAAATATTAATAATATTTTAAAAAAATTATGTAAAAATAAAATATTAATAATATTTAAAGAAATAATAATGTAACAATAAAATATTAAAAATATAACAAAAAAATATTAAAATAATAATAATTAAAAAATAATAATACAAATGCCCACCAAGGCTCTGCATCACACACACACACACTGCATTCATACACACACACACACTGCATCACACACACACACACTGCATTCACACACACACTGCATTCACACACTCACACACACACACTGCATCACACACACTGCATCACACACACACACTGTATTCATACACACACTGCATTCATACACATACACTGCATCACACACACACACTGCACTCATACACACACACACTGCACTCATACACACACACACTGCATCACACACACACACTGCATTCACTCACACACACACACACACACACACTTCATTCATACACACACACTGCATTCATACACACACACACTGCATTCACACACACTGCATCACACAGACAGCATCACACACACACACTGCATTCATACACACACACTGCATTCATTATATACACACACTGTAAATAAATATTCAATTAATATAATTTTGGGGGGATATAATTTTATTTAGAAATTTACCAGTAGCTGCTGCATTTCCCACCCTAGTCTTATACTCGAGTCAATACGTTTTCCCTGTTTTTTGGGGGTAAAATTAGGGGTCTCGACTTATATTCGGGTCGACTTATACTCGAGTATATACGGTAATTTATACAGTATATACATACTTACCAGACATCTTAGTAGTGTGCAAAGTGGATTTTGTGTGTTTTAAAACAGGTAACATGACCTCCAGTAACACATCATGGAAAACATTAGGGAAACACTTAAAAATTGGTATAAAACAATATCCAGATAGCTCTTGGTAATGAGCCTCTGGATGGAGTTGATACAAGGCAAAACGAGGTGTTAATACAATTATACATCTACTGAGTCAGCGAGGGCAAATGCCGAGCTTCCAGGCGTAACCAGAAGTTTGCTGACGCCATTTTGGAATTGGGCAGTGGATGGAAAAACATCCTAAGTGATATGGGAGGTCTACTACAGGTTTTTACAAATGCAAAAAGTGCATTGTATGCAAATCCACAGAGTCCACAACAAATAAAACAAGCAAATTAATGTCAAATTAAACCAAGAAAAAAATAATAAATAAAATATTTAATTAAATGTAGCACTAAAAATGTTGTCTACCTATTGGAGTTCCCTTGTGGCCTCCAATAAATAGAAATGACAGCAAGATCTCTGAAAGTTAGATTGGCAGAACACTGTAGAAGTATCAGTAAAGGTTTTAAAAATCACAGTGTGTCCAAACATTTTCACATTCATAATAAAAATAATGCTAGATTTTTAAAAGTTATTGGCATCCAGAAATGCTAATATACCTTGGAGTAAGGGTAATATTAAAAATATTTTAGGGAAGAATGAAATGAACTCGGTATACTATATAAAAACCTAAAACCCATATGGACTAAATGCCAAGTTTGATTTACATGATTTTTTAAAATCATTTTATGTTTTATATACTTTATATAGTATCTATATATGCTTTCTTTTTATTATGTTCCCTCTCCTCCCCAGTCATAGTTATCCACTAGCAATATCCCTACTTTATATTCTTATCTTTACTTATTTTATTTATTTATATATACCTTCCCTTATGTGTTTATTTATATCCTTATGTTTCATTTTTTTATTGACATTTTCCCCTATTTTTTATTATATTTCATTTTTTAAAATATTATCATTGTGTAACTATTCTATCATATTATCCATTACCTCTTGTTTTTTTCCTGTGTTATTAATGCATTCATGCTGTATATTATAGATCATTATACTATCCATCTCTTTGCCCCTTTATTACTCAACTTGGGGCTTCTATTTGCTCAAATACACCTCTACCTGGTACTGGCAAGGTACCGAGCTCTTAATAGATTTGTCCCATATCACTTAAGTAATTTTTCGTCCACTGCCTAATACCAAAATGGCAGCCGCGAACTTGCGGATCTGCCTGAAAGTTCAGCATTTGTTCTCCCTGATACAGGCAATGTATAAGCTTATTAACACCTCGTTTTGCCTTATATCAACCTGACCCTGAGGCTCATTACCAAAAGCTATCTGAACATTGCTTTACACTTATTTTTATGTGTTTCCCTAAAGTTTCCCATGATGTGTTACTGGAGGTCATGTGACTTGTTTTAAAACAAACAAAACCCACTTTGCACTCTACTGCCTACACCATGTTCCAAATTATTATGCAAATTATATTTTTATAACAACATTTTAACTTTTTAAACATTTTAACAGGTCATGTTACATTTTAACATAGAACCCCTTATTTGATAGCAGCTTTACAAGTATTGCATCCATTGAACTTGTGAGTTTTTGGACAGTTTCTGCTTAAATTTGTTTGCACAATATCAGAATAGCCTCCCAGAGCTGCTGTTTGGATGTAAACTGCCTCCCACCCTCATAGATCTTTTGCTTGAGGATGCTCCAAAGGTTCTCAATAGGATTGAGGTCAGAGGAGGATGGAGGCCACACCATGACTTCCTCTCCTTTTATCCCCATAGCAGCCATTGATGCAGATATATTCTTTTCAGCATGAGATGGTGCATTGTCATGCATGAAGATGATTTTATTACGGAAATCATAGTTCTTCCTTCTGTGAAGAAAGTGGTTAGTCAGAAACTCCACATACTTTGCAGAGGTCATCTTTACATCTTCGGGGACCCTAAAGGGGCCGACCAGCTCTGTTCCCATGATTCCGGCCCAAAACATGACTCCCCTCCATGCCACACTACAAAAAATGTTTAGGCATGGTTTGAAGATTGATTGATTTGCTGCTAATTTATTGGTGCCAAATATCAGAGAAGATGTGCAGAAGTCTTGTGGAGCCCACGCCTCAATGCATTAGAGCTGTTTTGGCAGAGGGGGCTACATGATCAGGTAGTTGTGGCTTATCATTGTTTATTCCCCCACAATACTGCCCTACCCTATCCCCCCACACTCAAGCACCTTTATTGCTTTTTTAAATATATATTTTTATCATGCTCCACTTTACATCCCCTACCCTGATTAACACTATAATCTCTATCCCTCTATACACAGCCCTCTACACACACTACACCACAAACAGCCCAATCCACACACACAATATGAATATATTAACGTTTCAATTTGAAAAGTGAAGTCTGCAGTCTTTCCTGCAAATTTTTAAAACTCTAATGATAATCCAGACTAACCATTGGAATTGTAGTTTATTTTCACAGTCAAATGTTTTTGAACCAGTTTAGACTCTGATATCAGACACATGATATAAATAAACTAGATCTTAGTATTTTACTGATAAAGATAAGACTGCACTCTAAATCGAGAACAGTGGCTACAGTGCAATTCAGTTAATATATCGTTACACCAGCCATTAATAAACCCCAAGAAAATCCAAAATTGTGAATTAAAGTGACACTCCACTGCCCAATTACAAAATAAAGGCAAATCACTGTTTAGTATATATACCCCAAATGAAAACTTGCATGCATTTAATTATGTATTTTTTTTTCATTGGAGTTATATGTGATAACAGCTTGCAGAACCTGCAGTTATCTTGGCAGCAGCCTTTACAAGCCCTCTCCTTCCAACCTTGCCCATCTCTTCTGTAGCTGTCCAATCACAGACAATGCAGCTCAATGAGAAGACTTTGCAAGGAGCAAGTGCTGTCTCCTGAATTTAGCTGCACTAAGCTAAACCTCAAGGAATTAACAGGACATATTGTTTGTGATTGACAGCCAGGGGGTGAAACCAGGTTAATTTATAAAAGTGTAGATTTCTATTTAAATCTGGACTTTTTGCAAAATGAAAAAAATAGGACACTGGACTGTCCCTCTAATTTTATCAAAGCAACACTTGATTCACCTGCTTCATATGCTAAGCTGCAAAGCAAATTAGTTTTCCAGCATCTTTTATCATAGAGATGTGGACATATTGAGCAGTGTTCACTGCACGGCCGTCTCACTGTGTAAGGATCCCTATAATATATCACCCTGTGTTTTCTAATTTACTGTCAATGCCTAAACATGACAATAGGTGTATTAACCATATAGGTTCCAAAGCTCATTAGGATCATATTAGGATCAGAAAGTGAAATAAGCAGCAAGTTTTCACATTTTCAAATAGTTTTCAAAATACTAGACTGATAGGAAACTAATGGATCATAAATACATGTTATACACAGTTGGAATCAATACTAGCTGCCATGAATTGTAACTTAACTGATATTCTTTACTGTTTAAACACTTTAAGCTTTTTAGTTATTACTGAGTGTTACTTACTGATATTGGCAGTTCTATATGCTGTTCTTTTTGGCATGGCTAGGTGGGATCCATCTGACCTTGCTGTAAGCTGGGTTGTAATGTGTGTGTCATGGAATTACAAGTCTCCTACATCCCCTTTATAGAAAATAATCTACGTTCACAGCATGAAGTTGGCCCACCTTAATTGTTCTGGGGTCCACTGTATTGATATTGTGTGATCAGAGAGGACATGTCTGTTGGACTGTGGATGGGGAATGTGTGTGATAATAATATTCCATATTAATTAAGAATGATTGATTGATCACTATTGAGCAAATCAAACTATTATAGCTTGTCAAGATTGTGCCTGTACACAATACTGAAAATGTTAATAACCACAATACACAGCCATGCACAGCTTCACGAGATAGTTATGAGAACAGAGCTAGCTTTTTAGATAGTTATATATAGATTTTTAGATAGAGATAATTAATCGCACAGATCTGGCATGGCATTGTTGTGGGACTGAACAGTCTGGCCAACTGCAAGTCCCATCCAACGCTTTTTGCAAGGTCTTTGCTGGGCTGCACTGTTAGGAAGATTTGGTGGAAAAGAACAGACTATTAATAACTTTAAAAGACTAGAAAATTTGGCCCTTATTGCTGGTTCTGCTCATTTCCCAGTAAGAGAGGGCCCCCTTCAAGCATTGCTGACAGTTCTCTAAGTCAATTGCAGCAAGTCTTTCTTATGGTTATGTAATAAGCTGTTTTTTTTTAAGCTGTTTCTTTGAGCTGTTCCGTTAAGCTGAATTTTAAGCTGAATGATTATTACGTCTTTGTTAGTCAATAATGTTTGTATTGGTTATTTACAAGTACTTGATGTCAGTGTCTTTCCCTTTCTCAAATACTCAATTCACTCATCTCGAATAGGGTTTTGGTGCCCACCAATATCTTTAAAAACCTTAGGTAATTGATTATTGTTTTTTTTTATATTGGCGCTTCATGAATTTAATGATTAGGCACAACAATGTGATAGCGTCTTCACTGAAGAAGTTGTAACAAATAATTAAAAAAGGTGCTGCAAGGGAAAGTTGAAAGGGTGGTTTCAAGGAAATGTATCATTGTTCAGCATAGGGTGTTGCAGTGCCATCTGTAATTCTAATTGGGCCATTGGCAAGTCTCTGCTTTGGAGGCTGTTTCCCGACCTCATTACACATAGAAAACAACATACTAAATACAAACACTAAAACTAACTCACTCTTCACTCTGTCACACACCCACAGAAAAATTCATATTATCACACCATTCCCTATCACACCACTCTCAAACATACATCCCACTCAGCATTACTTCACCAATCTCAAATACATGCTCTACCATGTTATTGTTTAAAAAATGGCAAGGGAGATAGAGGAGCAGACAGAAGAAAAACAAGTCACAAATCTAGAAACAGACTATTATGTAGTATGTGTTATGTAGAAATAGAATGTAATTGCCTAATCATAGATGAAAACATGGAACTCTTTGGAGCTATCAGGACATCCCAGGAAATGAGGCATATTCTTGGAATTAACCCAAAATAGTGGATAGAGCTAAAAAATGATAATATAAAGTGTAGCACTTGAGATGATAGAATTTTGAAAATCAGCAGCAATCATTCAAATACGTGTTTAAAATAGTCCAATAACCAAAAACTGGTGTTGCACTAGAATATTACTTTGTGTTCATGGTTAGTGTATATCTCACCAGGAAAATTTCATTAAACATATCTGAAAAGATAAATATACAGACAATATAGTGCAGACCATCTGATTTCAAATATTATTATACTGGGTGCCTATAGTGTCCCTTTAAGTATTGTGGCACTAAGCAGCTGCCTTGAGCTAAATATGGGTCTGGTTTTAATGAAACATTGTTATCATGAGGGGGGTTAAGTTAAAGTTGGAGTTTGGTATGATAGCAAGCTCTTCAGGAGAGTCTTACATTATATATCATAGAAGAAATAAATCATTTTGCAGATCTATTAATACTAAAACGGAATGGTGCAACAATAATAATATTCATGTAAACTAAAGTTTATTTTAATATTGTTTATTATAACACAGTAATTAGATTTGGGTCAAGTAGTAGATGGTAACAAAAAAAAATAATTAACTGTGAAGAGAAACACGCATATTTCACAAGGGATTTTAATTAGCCGCAACGGTGCTCTGGATCCAGGAATTGAAGTTGCAGACCTTGGTGTAGACTCCGGGGTAGTTCCTCTGAGCACAGCCATATCCCCAGGATACAACACCCTGGAGTTGACCATTACAGATCACGGGTCCACCAGAGTCACCCTGAGGGGAGATGGAAAATGTTAATTTTGTATCGACCAATTTAACTTTATTAGCCTATGCTAGATAAAATCTAAACTTATCAATTCAATATGTGTTTGAAAATTAGCTATAATTAAGAAAACATGAAAACATTTTAATAATCATAAGGAAAATATATATGAAATTAAATAATACTACAAGCATGTTTTATTCTCTGAATGAGCCTATATGACTTCCATAGAAAAACAAAATTGGGTGATGTATAGGTTTTGCCAAATTCCTTAGTAAGTAAATTTGTACAGATTTGATTAATCAACCAAACAGCAGAGAACCATTTTTCACAAATTAAATTCATACAGGTAAACTGAACCACATAGTAAAATCAATTAACGACTTCACTCCCATAATCGAGTTTAAATGTTTTTACTTTCATATATTTTTAAAAATGAAATTTAGTCCATAAAGTCTTCCTCATTTATATTCAAGGGATGCTCACTAGTCTGTAAAGGAACTGATTTATCTGCCAAAGCCACTAGTCACTGATTTAATACCTGCTGAAAATATAAGCTCGCCTCCTGTTTCCAAACAGTGAAGAGAGTTTTAATGGGTCATATCATTCCTACAGTCAGAGTGGGTGAGCAGTGAATGAGCTCTGTCATTTCACTGTTAACATTACTTTAGCCCTCCAGGGATTTAGATAAAAAAAATACATGTACTTTTAATGTTTGTCTGAAAAATAATCTATACACAAACTTGCTGTTTTGCTTCTATGTTGATATATGCTAGCTATTCATCCATTACTTTAAAAACAACCATTTTAATATTTTTTTCTAATATTTTATTCATGCCAGCTATATGGCTATTGTGGTCTAAATTTTTAAATCCTTTTTGAATTCCAAAAAATATGAAAAGGTATAAAAAAAGGCGCTTCAGTATATTCCATTGTATATCAGCGCAAATGTGAAAATATTGACTAAGCTGCTGTGCACTATTGAATGTTACATTAAAACACCAATAAAAACATATCAAAATATAATCACTTAGTGCAGTACTTTAACCCCTTAAGGACACACGACATGTGTGACATGTCATGATTCCCCTTTATTCCAGAAGTTTGGTCCTTAAGGGGTTAAGCAAACTTTATGTCGTTAATAATCTCATATGTTATATCTAGACTGCACAAATCCTAGACATGTGAATATATGGATGAATTAATTAAAATGCATCAATTAATTTTTCCATAGATTGACAGGCATTTCATTCGCTCAGTGCAGCTGGAAAGGATTTGTACACAAGTCCAGTTATTTCCAATCATATGCTCTTGTTGACTTACACAGAATTCCAACCCATAGTCCTACATGTAGTGTTATTCCCTCAATATGCTTTTATTCACTTTATTTACCATTCCCCCTATTAACTTCACATATCATTACTCACCGAATAAAAAGAAAATGTAGCAATAACCCATTGCTTGTCAAGACTATTTATTCTGAATACTAAGTAGCAGCTACTTTCAAACTATTAATCAGAATTGCTAATCATGAGAAGCATTGGGTAAGCCAAAGAAAGTGTTTCACAATACCAGAAAGAGCAGGATAACATACCTGGCAGGAATCCTTGCCACCCTCGATGTATCCAACACAGATCATGTTGCTGGTGATCTCTCCAGGGTAGGCGTTATTGCACTGGCTATCAGTCAGAATGGGGGCATTCAGGCACTGCAGATCATTAGGGTAATTGGCTGCAAATAAAAAACAGATAGCAGATTAAAGTGAACTGTCTAAAAATAAAACGCAGTGAGATCAATACTACATGTAATAAAACCTTATAATTAACTATCAGAAGTATTATTGATTACTTTAATGTAATCTCTTTAATTATTCGTTTACACAGTTATAATATTGCTATAAGTTTAGTTTTATTTTTGTATTTATTTATTTTTCATTACAGGGACAGCTTTCAGTCACAGTGCTATGAAGCTCCTATGGGTAATTTGCTACAAATAACACTTAGTAGATAAAAGAAAATCTGATCTAAAAAAAAAACACAGAGCAACAGTCTGCTGTAAAATCGTGTTTCTACTGCAAACTGTGTAATCCGCCTTTAAGATTACAGTTTAAGGAAGATCCACTTAACTAACTGACTTACTAATGAGTAAATGTGTTAAGAGGTTAACAACCACAAAGTAGTATACATTTTAGATAGAGAAGTAATGATAGCAGACAAATGAATGAAAACTATTTGAAAGAATAGGTTATTCATTATCTTAAATGAATACAAACTTAGTGGGGCAGCAAAGCATGTTTTTTTGCAGGAAGATCATGTCAAACTAATCTGAATGTTTTCCCTGACTATGTAACTAAATTGATAGACCAGGGTGAAGCAGCAGAGACACCCCATCTACATTTTAGCTTTGTATTTGACGCTGTCCAAATTAACCCTCTTTAAAAACTGGATCACATTGGACTAGACTTGATAAGCTTTGTTAAGTCAGTTTAATGCTGGCATAAAAGGGACACTATAGTCACCAAGACAACTACAGCGTAATGAAGTTGTTCTGGTGTCTATACCATGTCCCTACAGGCTTTTGTTGCAAACACTGCCTTTTTCAGAGGCGGCCACTAGAGGTGCTTCCTGGGGCAGTGCTGCAAAGTGCAGCACATAATGTTCAGCATCTCCATACAGAATATTCTTCATATTAAACGTATGTAGAATATTGTGTAAAGTTCTGGAGATCATATATTTCTAGAAGGATATAAATAATTTTGAAGGTGTTAAAGCTACTACTCAGTACACAGTTTAAACTATAAAACATATCACTTGAAGGCCTAATTATGTCTAAATTAGTTTCGAAGCCTTTGAGAATGGAAGGGGGGGAGGGGGGGTGAGTGAAAAGAAAGAAACCTTCAAGCATATTTATTGAATGAATACAGTTAAGACTGAAAGTATTTTCAAAGAAAGAGTAACATCAGAAAAAAAATTTCATGACTTCCTGTTGGATGATGACAGGTTAAGGGATGATGCATTCCAACAGAGGTGGTAACAAATTCTGTAAAGGTATGCAGACATGCATGGGGAAGGTGTAAGGATATTCTAAGAACTAATTACGTAGTTTAATATTCACATTTAATGTAGTCAGGGTGGATGGGCTTTTGGGTTCTATCTGTTAAAAGTCATCTATTTGTTTAGTAGCTGAGAGTATAGCAATTTACACCTTCAAAACATTAAGACACTATCCTCCTTGTGACAGTGGATTTACTGTATGTAAATTGCAAATGTAGTTATGTAAAAGAAAATGAAATTTGGACTTACATCCACTGCTGAGTGTGTTTCCCCATCCAGCAATCAGACAGCTAGTACCAGCGGCGGCACAGCCAGAGGGCAGAGCCACAGCGTTCACGTAGGAGTTGAAGGAGGCAGGAGAGGCCAGCTTGATCAACATGATGTCATTGTCCAGTGTCCAGGAGTTATAGCTACCATGTCTGATGACCCTGGAAGAGCTGATGAACTGCTCAGTGCCCTCATTTACGGCAATGTTATGCTCTCCCAGTCTGACCTGAACACTCCTGTATGGATAATGGTAGTTTAGTCAGTAAAAAAAGGATTGATGAGGTCCGTGCTAATGAGGACTTTTGGTTAGCTGCCCATTTATTAAGATAATGTCTGGGTCTTTTGCTTTAAAAATATATAGGTTTTTTTCTGTATTTACTTTTGAAACGCAAGTTTATGTAGCAGCAATTTCACAGTGTAATATAATTATTATTTTTGAGAATGAGTTTAGAAGAAGAATTTTGTTATTTAGCCACAGTGTACCTTAGTCACATCCTTTTAGCCCCACATGAGCCCCCTGTGTCATTGCAAAGTATAAGATTGAATGATTGTACTTACGCCTTGTAGCAGTGAGCAGCAGACACTACCCACAGACTGTTAATCAGAGTACCTCCACAGAAATGGTAGCCAGAGTTCAGGGATACAATGTATGGGACAGAGTTCTTGGCACAAGCATAGCCTCCAACAATTTTATCATCATCAAATGCAGCTGTGGAGAGAACAGAAATTAAACAGTGCACTAGCAGGCAGAAGTAATATATATAGTTAATACATTGCTAAACACAAATGCACACACCAGTCAAGCCATGAGACTTGCTTTTCCCACAGAAATCACACTTTAACAGTGCTCTCACTACTGCAAGGGATTCTGGGTAGGCGTATGCAAATGAGCTCAACAAAGAACCACATTTTTGCCTCATAATTCCACTTTATACAAGGATTCCTTGGAGTATGTGTCTGCTGTGTACAACAGCTTTGAAACACAACTCAGGAATAGGAGCAAAGCCAGTGAACCACTCATGGAAAGCTGTTTCGTTGTTAATGCAACTCATCAGCATGAGGTTGGTTTCTGGCTTGCTATGGAGGCTTGTCGTTACTTGTAAAGTACATACCAACATAGTTGTGGTGAGGAAAAAAAATGTGTGTGAAAACCCTCTCCACCTGAAGTGAGTGGATAGTTAATACATTGCTAAAAACACAAATACACACACCAGGCAAGCCATAAGACTTGCTTTTCCTACATAAATCTCACTTTAACAGTGCTCTCACTACTGCTAGGGATTCTGGGTATCTGGGGATCTGTTTGCACCAACTCATTTTCATTACTGTTTATTGTCTATAAATATGTGGTAGGTTAAGCATCTTGATAAAGACCATATAGTGGTTGAAACGTTGATTTATTTTTTCATGTGGATTTGAAAACACTGAATTTTTTCATCCAGAGGGTGCTCTCGTCATTTCTTATATTGTTATATTGTTTATATATATATATATATATATATATATATATATATATATATATATATATATATATATATATATCAGTGCTTTTTCCCTTACTAAAATAACAGACTCATTACTATACATGGACTGGGTAGTTAGGGCAACCTCCCAAGAAGACACTCACCAGCAGCTCCAAGGAGCATACAGATCAGAATAAACTTCATGATGTAGACTGGTCCAGAATACAACTTTACATTGACATTGCTAGTATTTATACTTAAATCCCTCTCAAGTCCAGCCCAGTTCAACCTATTTTCCAGAAACCAGATGGAAAATTAAATTTGATAAATGTATGTGCATAGTATGGAGAAAAGTCGTTATCACTGACCTTGCTCTTGTCTTGTTTCATTAACTTAAAGCTATTTTTTTGTGTTGACTCCAGGTTAAAGGTAACATTTACCTATTTTAGCCTAAGCAGCTGGGCTGGCTCTTGATGAGTGCATGGAGTTTACTGCACCTGGCATGGTGCCAATTAGATAGGATGCCTCACCAACATCAGAGACATATGTGTATGATCCTGGCATACTGGATGGCAGGGCTGATGCTACCATAAGGCAGCACTGGCAACTGCCTATTCACTTCACACACACATACAGGCCTCTACACACACTACACGACAAACATCCAATCAAGACACACTACAGCCCACAATACTGCCCCATAACCTCATAGTAAAGCGCCTATCTTCCCACAATACTGCCCCTATACACCCACACTAAAACAGCTATCAATTCCACAAGCACTGTTCCCTCTCAGCTCTATAATTTTTTTTATAAGTTTAACACTGTGGCTGTCCCCCACTGCTTACCTGGTACTCTGTCGCAAAATCTCTCCCTCCACTCTACAAGCCACAGTGACCGTTCTGAGCTCCTAGATCACGCGGCAGGTAGGTTCAGTGTCAAATATGTGGGGTATGGCTGGACTGGGAAATAAAAGCAGCCCTGGAAAAGCCCCAAAAATACCAGCCCAATAATGCATTGTGCCAGCATAGTGTGCAGATACAGATATGGAAAATACAACCACATAACATGACTAAGTTCGTGGGGTTGAAAGAGGGACCTTTCTAAAAGTGTCCATTGTGTGCGAGGACTGTCCACTATTTGAGGTATAATCGCAGTTAGAACAGGAGCGCAGTAGTAGGTAAGTGTATTGGGTAGGGCCAGACTTTTTCAGCGTAGCTTGCAATAATTGCAAAGCTACTCTAGGCTTTCCACCCTTCCATATAAATCTAAGGAGATCTGTTTGTATGGTCTTGAAATATGCTAGAGGTATATTTATCTGTGGGGTGCGAAATTGATATAGGAGTCTGGGAAGGATAGACATCTTAAATGCAACTATGCGTTCCATCCAAGAATGGAATAGGGGTGACCATTTCTGTAGACGTTGGTGACATGTATTCCATACCCAGGTATAGTTTGTGGAATACAGGGCAGTATGGTTTTTAGTGATAGATAATCCCAAATACTTAATATATTCTGATCTCCAATCAAACTGATAAGTTTCGGTAAGAGTATATAAGAGCTTAGAGGGAATACCTACAGCCATAGCTTGGGTTTTTTGTTGCATTGAGGGAATAATATGAAACCTGCCCATATTCTTTTATCAGTCGGAGAATGGAGGGTAGGCTTACTTGCGGGTTAGTGACATATAACAAGATATCATCTGCGAATGCACTAATTTTTATCTGAGAGTTATTGAGTCACTCCCTGTATGTCATGGTGCATTCGGATTAGGTGGAGTAGGAGTTCTAGAGCGAGCACGTTAAGTAAAGGGGAAAGAGGGCATCCCTGGCGTGTGCCATTTGTCACTTGGAACGGAGGTGACAGAAACCCAGATTGTGATGCTTGGGCTGTTGGGCATGAGTATAGTGCAAAGATTTGCTGAATCATTGGGTGGGGGAAACCATAGCATCCCAGCACCTGTTGAAGGAAGGTCCAGCCAAGGCGTTCAAATGCCTTTTCTGCATCTAAAGTTAACAGGAGACCACCCGGGCTTGATCCCCTGAGCTTGTCGAGTACCAAAGTTAATTTTCGAGTGTTGTCCAGACCCTGTCTCCCCTGCACAAACCCCGTTCGATCGTTCTGAACAAGATGCAGCAATATCTGAGTGAGTCTGTTGGCTAAGATTTTGGCGTAAATTTTAGCATCCATGTTAAGGAGCGATATGGGTCTAAAGTTTTTGCACGTGTTGGGAGACTTTTCAGGTTTGGGGATAGTCACTATTGTGGCCAATAACATTTCCTTAGGCAATTTCCCCATGTCCATGGCGTTATTTACATAGACTTTAAGTAAATGACGGGGAAGTATAATGGCAAACTTTGCAACTGTCAAAAATTACATACCAAGCACTCAATAAACCCTTCTCTAACAAACTATTTAATTCCCCTACTTTAACCCTTTGTGTCACTATACCCCACTCCCTCTAGCATGTAAGCACATCGAGCAGGGCCCTCAACCCCCTCTGTTCCTGTACGTCCAGTGGTCTGATCTCAATTATGTGTCTGTTAGTCCACCCATTGTACAGCGCTATGGAATTTGTTGGAGCTATATAAATAATAAAATAATAATAATAATAATAATAAAAGTTAGAGAGCCCACCCGCTCCCGGCGATTTTCCCTGGGGCAATTGCTTTATAGTAGCCAACATTTCTTGTAAGGAGATGGGCTGCATAAGGTCTGGTGTTAGTTGTGGGAGAGATGTCAAGCTTAAATACTGTTTCACCTCTTATATTGTAGGAGTGTGCGTGTTAGGATCCAGTGTAAGTTGTATAGTTTAGCATAAAAAGCCGGAAATTCTTGGCTAATTTCTTGAGGCCCTATGCGTTTGGTTCCTCCCTCTCTGATTATAAAAGCTATTTTGCAGTCTGACAGTTTATTTTGCAAACGGGTAGCTAGGGTCTTGGATGCCCTCCTTGAGGAATGGTAGGAAGTAGCTTTTAGTCTTTGCAATAGGTAGTTAATTTTTACCACATTAAGTTCCATAAGTTTTTGGTGTAGGGAGTTCAGCCTAGTCAATAGATCAGGCGTTGGATTTGATTTATTATGGGATGAAATCTGTGCTAGTTGTCTATGACATTCTAAGAGTTCAGACTGGCATTGCCGCTTGATAGAAGCGGCCTTTTTTATGAATACATCTCTAATGAGGCAGACCATACCGTTGCATTTGACGCTTCTCCTTCAGAGTTTAGTTGAAAGTAGTCAGATAGTTCTTTTTGGATATGTTGTAAAAATTGAGCAAATAGAGTCAAATGGGTCTGGTATGCCTAGTGCAACACACAGGGATGAGGGAGTCTGACTTGAAGTGAAGAGCTCAAAAACTGGATATAGACAAAATTTCACCTAAAACTGTCTGAAATGTGAAGTATTGTGATTAACACTGTAAGTCCCGTGTGATGGATCCAGGAGCTGATTCACTTAAAAAAGGCTTTGTTGAAATTCTGGAAGTACTACTCTACTCTGTTCACTTAAAGACCATAAATTTAAAGACACACACACCATATATTATTGTGTCATTACACATCAGTGTTACACTGATTTATTACATCACAGGAAACAGTTTCCTATACTGGAAGGTGATTTTAATTTCCTGTTTGCTAAAAGTATAGTATTTGGCGTGCACCTAATTTTATCTTGTTTGAGACAGATTTAAAGGTACACACACCATATACACAAATTCCATGTTTTCATCCTGAATTTCAACAAAGCCTTTTTTAAGTGAATCAGCTCCTGGATCCATCACACGGGACTTACAGTGTTAATCACAATACTTCACATGTTGTAAAAATTGGTTATCCGCTAGGAGCGATTCATTAAGACGCCAATTGTCTTTGCCCTTAAATTGGTAGTTGTCGTGTACGGAAAAAAACACCAGGCCATGATCTAACCAAGTAACCTATGGTGCAGTCAGAGAGTTGTGCCAAGGCTACAGTAAGTGAAAGGTGTAGTCTCTTTCCGAGGGATGGAGCATCCTCCATCCATCATATAGGTCAGGGGTTCTCAACCCAGTCCTCAGGACCCCCTACCAGTCCAGGATTTGGGGATTACCTGGGTGTGTCTAAGGTGTTTAGAAAAAGGGAAAAAAAAAACACCTTAGACTCTAAGGTGTTTTTTTTTCTTTTTCTAAACACCTTAGACACACCCAGGTAATCCCTAAACCCTGGACTTGTAGGGGGTCCTTGAGGACAAGGTTGAGAACCCCTGATATAGGTCATAGTGGGTTAGAGTTGTGTCTAGTGTTTTACTTAATGAAGTGTTTCCTCCTTTAGCTTGTGAGCGTCGCAGACATATCTAGGGAGGGTGATTGAACAAAAGTAAAGTCTCCACACAGAATTAGTCCCCCTTCTTTGTTTGTATCTATTTTACGCAATAAAAATTGAAGGAAATGTTTAGAGTCTGAGTTTGGAAAATATGCAGAGGCTAACATGTATTTTATGTTATTAACCCCTTAAGGACACATGACGTGTGTGACATGTCATGATTCCCTTTTATTCCAGAAGTTTGGTCCTTAAGGGGTTAAACAATTCCACTAGTATAACATATCTGACCTGCGGGTCTATAATTTGCTGCTGGAGCGTAAAGGCAGTGTCTCTGTGTATAAAGATGGACACTCCTTTTGATGTATTCTCAGAAAGGGCATGAACTTGAATGGGAAAATAGTTATTATAAATGGCAGGTGTTCTGGACTGTGCATGTCTCTTGGATGCACGCTATGTCTATCCCATTTTTCTTCAGGTCACGAAGGAGTAGCCTCCTTTTTCCCAGAGAGTTGAGGCCCTATACATTAAGTGTAACTAGTTTCATATAGATTTATGGAATGTCGGGTTGCCATTGAAGTAACTTAGGCGTGTGCATTTTCTGTGGCAACCCAAATCCACTGTACCTGAGTATGGGATAGGCGTAGTGAAACCTAGGACAAAAAAACAAAAAAATGCAAAATACAAAACTAACAGACAACCAGTATCTGGTATATGCTCAGCCATCCTGAGCAGTGCTGTGCCATGGTAACACCAGGCACATTGGTGGGTTGGTAGTGGAGGTGATTATCTCCATCAATGGAAACTTAACCAGAACAGAGCCTCTTGGGTATCACAGGTTCTCTATTATTAAACTAAAACAGCAGCATAACCTGTTTTTTTTTTATTAAGAAAAACTCATACATCAGTCTGTCTCTCTAAGGTTATCGAGATACTATCAAACCTCAGAGCTATCAGTAAGTGTGCTTGTCAGTATTTTATCAACTTGAAAAACACAACACATTCGAATAGGGCAAAGTCATGATCTAGCCACATCTATCTGATCTCAAGAGGCATACTGTGAACCTTACAGACTGGGGAAGACAAAGGAGCTAGGGATATACATTCTAACAAATCTGAGTAACAGATAATCAGATCTAAACTGCCTTAAAAGTTAAATCAATTGGGCAACCCAATGAAGCAGTCTAAATTTAATAGTAATTAGTCCATGTCGTGCGGTAGATAGGTTATGGCATGCGATATCCATTCAGAGATTTGGAGAGAGTTAAGACTGGATCCATTCCGGTGTCATCCAAGAAATCTTCGCAGGTGAAGCAGGCAGGAGTTCCGGTAGTGGGATGTTCCAGTTGCGCAGTTTCTGTATGCCGTCTTGTATGGTCGTAACCGCCTTGTAGCAGTATGAGCAGCTTCGCCAGATAGCCCCAGCGGTAGGAGATGTCCTTCTCCCAAAGCCTGGCCAGTGACTTGTGGAAGATTACCCTCAAGCCCCTTTTGTGTGTCTCCTTCCCTTAGGCCCTCCATGTGTCTAATCTCCCCCCACCCCTCCATGTGTCTCATTTACCTCCAGCCCCTCAATGTATCTCATTGGCCCTCCATGTTTCTCATTCAATCCCCAACCCTTCCATGTGTCTAATTTCTCTCCCCA
This sequence comes from Pelobates fuscus, assembly GCF_036172605.1. Taxonomy (NCBI): domain Eukaryota; kingdom Metazoa; phylum Chordata; class Amphibia; order Anura; family Pelobatidae; genus Pelobates; species Pelobates fuscus. The sequence continues at coordinate 39,103,540 of NC_086326.1, forward strand.
GCCTCTCCATGTGTCTCTTCCCCCTCCAACACCTCCATGTGTATTATTTCTCCCCAACCACTCCATATGTATCATCCCTTGAGTCCCTACATAATTCGCATTTCCCCTGGCCCCTGCATGTATTTTATTCCTCCACAGCAGCTATATGTGTCTCATTTCCTCCAGGCCCTCCATGTGTTTTATTGCACTTATATGTTTATCATTCCATCCACCAGATCCTCCATGTGTCTCATCCCCCCAGGTCCTCCATGTGTCTCATGCCCACCAGCACCTCCATGTTTCTCATTCGTCCTGTAGCCCCTCCATGTGTATCATTCCCCCCAGACCCTCCATTTGTCTGATTCTCCCTCAGCCCCTGCATGTTTCTCATCCCACTCCATGTGTCTCACCCCCCCCCCCCCTATTCCCCCACAGGCCTTGCTCTCTACTCGTCCGTGTCTGCCATCAAACCCATGGGGGACTTTTTGGCTGTTACTATTTTTTAGCTTTAGGTGTATCTGACTATTTCTTCCAAGTTCTCCCGTTCCAATATCATGCTTGATTCAATTCCAATTTTGAAATAAACTCACTTTATTCCTAAGTTAAAATGCTAATTTAGCAAAACGCATTTTGTCAATGTGTATTTTTGGCCTAGATCAATTAGATTTTGAAACTTACTACTACACATTATTTGTTATCAAAATTTCATTTAATTTTATCGTAATTACACTTGTTTATGGTCTTAGGAAGTGGTTTCAACTAGTATGAACTATTTTAGAAGTCAAGATAAAAATAATCAATAACTTGTTCTAAGATCTATTTTGAGCATGCATATTTTGTTTGTTTACCATGTTCCACACGATAAATGCATTATCAAGACTTGCTATGGAAAAAGTAAGAGAAAGACTGAAAGAGAGGCATTGGGAAGACGACATTAGTACTGACAAGTAATAAGCATTGTGAGAAAGCAAGACGTTCCAAACTTCAAAAGTAGTACGTAGAAGTGAAAACTACCTTCCTTGGGCTAGTATAATTTGTCCTGCCCCAGCAAAATGTCAAAGGCTCCTACATTATACCACACTGATCACCCAAAATTAGTGACTAACAGTGGATATTCAGGTGAGAAAAAAAAAAACCTGGAATGGGAAAAATATAGGAATTGTGCGGTAAGAAACATGTAAAGGAATATTGAAACTGAGGGCTTTAGTTACCAAATATGGGACTTTGCACAATTGCCAATGAAGATGTACATTAAATTCTCAAGCATTACTACTTTGTCCTAATAATCTGGCTGTTAAAAATTTGGTTGGCAAATACTTATTTGTTTTTAGCAAATGGCTAGCCTGCTCCATTCCCCCTGATCCATCCCCCCCAACCCCCCTGCTTGCCACTCCGAGCTGTAAATGACTTTTAAGTAACTGTTTTATCTCTCTTCCTTAGCCCCAAGTCATCATACAAAAAAAAACTGCAGCTGTAAGCCCAAATCATCATCCATCCCTGCATGAAGGACTTTTAATTTTACTCGGCTCCTCCCGCCCTCCCTCGTTCTTTCTAACTATATAGCATGCTTTTCCAGCTGTTTGGAATCACAGCCAATCACCTCCTCCTTTCCTTCATGCTATCAGCTGCTGCAGTTATACTATTAATTCACTCTGCCATCACATCCAAATCCCTCTGCTACCTCTTGTCTCATCTCCCCAGTTTAACCTTCAGATTTTAAGCACACGGGCAGGGCCCTCTACCTGTTGTATCGGTCTGTACTTATTGTGTTGTCTTTCCCAATTGTACAGTGCTGCTGAATATGTTGGTGCTTTATAAATGCCAGTAATAAATAAATAAATAAAATAACTAATACTAGCAATGCCCTTGTAAATTTGCGATATCTCCCAATTTAATGAATAAACTCGGAAAAAGCATGAACAAGGTTTAAGTTTAAGGGGGAGGGGGGGCTGCAAAAAAAAACTCTAAACCTTAAAGGGACACTATAGTCACCTAAACAACTTCAGCTTAATGAAGCAGTTTTGGTGTATAGAACATGCCCCTGCAGCCTCACTGCTCAATCCTCTGCCATTTAGGAGTTAAATCCCTTTGTTTATGAACCCTAGTCACACCTCCCTGCATGTGACTTGCACAGCCTTCCATAAACACTTCCTGTAAAGAGAGCCCTATTTAGGCTTTCTTTATTGCAAGTTCTGTTTAATTAAGATTTTCTTATCCCCTGCTATGTTAATAGCTTGCTAGACCCTGCAAGAGCCTCCTGTATGTGATTAAAGTTCAATTTAGAGATTGAGATACAATTATTTAAGGTAAATTACATCTGTTTGAAAGTGAAACCAGTTTTTGTTTTTCATGCAGGCTCTGTCAATCATAGCCAGGGGAGGTATGGCCAGGGCTGCATAAACAGAAACAAAGTGATTTAACTCCTAAATGACAGTGAATTGAGCAGTGAAATTGCAGGGGAATGATCTATACACTAAAACTGCTTTATTTAGCTAAAGTAATTTAGGTGACTATAGTGTTACTTTAAATTTTCATAGAAACTTTGGTTTGTTTTGAAAAGTACAGTATAAAAAAAAATCAGCATCCCCCTCTACTAAACCTCAGTCCCCCCTCTGTATTAATCCCAGTCCCCCTATACTAAATCCCAGTCCCCTCCTCCCCTCTATACTAAATCCCACCCCCCTCTGTACTATTTCCCAGCACCCCCCTCTACTAAACCCCAGCCCTTGTTTAAAAAAAAAGAAGCAAAAAGACTATATTAGCCAACAAGCAGAATCCACTCACATTGCCGCTGCCAGTATGCGACTCTGGAGTCCAGCCTCTGGTATACCCCCAATGGTGCCATCCGTACCCTGTGCCAAAGCGGATCCTCCCACTACTCCTTGAAAACCTGTGAAGGTGGAGAGGAGAATGTTGACGTCACATCGGAATGTGACGTGGCATTGTCTCCATGCACTTCCAGGTCCTCCACTTTCCAGCCCCGGCTATCACAACACTTACCAACACACACTGACAGACAGACACACATACACTGACAAACACACACACTCTCTGACAGACACATACACACACTCTCTGACAAACAGACATACACATTCTCTGACAGACAGACACACACACTCTCTGACAGACAAACACACTCACACTCTCTGACAGAAAGGCACACAGTGGCGTACATACCAGGGTCACAGAGGTTACAGCTGCGACCGCGCCCGGCCCACCAGGGGGCCCGGCCGCCCTGCGACCCGGTATGTACCCACTGTAGCCAGCCTCTTTTCCCGGGGGGCCCAGGAGCCGGCCACCTCAGGACCCCCCGAGGCTGGCCCTGGTGTCACCGGGCGGGCTTGCTGTCTGGCTGGCGGGCACGCGAGGGAGCACTCTCACCTGAGTGCTCCCTCTTCAGCTCCCTTGCGCACCGCGTACTGATGCAGGAGCCGGAATATGACGTCATATTCCGGCTCCAGCATCAGTACGCAGAGCGCGAGGGAGCTGAAGAGGGAGCACTCAGGGGAGAGTGCTCCCTCGCACGCACGCCAGCCAGACAGCCAGCCCGCCCAGCAGCACCACTGGACCCCAGGGAATCCCCTCAGCACTCCCTAAGGTAGGGAGGCTGGGGGAATGAAATTAAAAAAAAAATAAAACATGTGTGTCAGTGTGTGTGTGTGTGTTAGTGTGTGTGTGTGTGTGTGTGTTAGTGTTAGAGTGTGTGTGTGTGTGTGTGTGTGTTAGTGTTAGATTGTGTGTGTTAGTGTTAGATTGTGTGTGTTAGTGTTAGAGTGTGTGTTAGTGTGTGTGTGTGTGTGTGTGTGTGTGTGTTAGAGTGTGTGTGTTAGTGTTAGTGTGTGTGTGTGTTAGAGTGTGTGTGTGTGTGTGTTAGTGTTAGTTTTTGTGTCAGTGTGTGTGTCAGTGTGTGTGTTAGTGTGTGTTAGTGTGTGTTACTGTGTACGTGTTACTGAGTGTGTTAGTTTGTGTGCATCTGTTTGGTGTCTGTTAGTGAGTGTGTGTGTTTTGTAAGTGAGTGTGCATGTGTCTGTCTGTCAGTGAGTGTGTATATATGTCTGTCACTGAGTGTGTGTCTGTCAGTAAATGTGTGTGTCTGTTAGCTAGTGTGTATGCGTCTGTTCGTGAGAGTGTGTGTCTGTTAGCTAGTGTGTATGCATCTGTTCGTGAGAGTGTGTGTGTGTCTTCAGCACTTACCTTTCTCCAGCGCCGGACTCCCTTGGCGCTGGGCATCCCTCCGCCCCGATCCGCCTCTCAGCTCCAAATGCACATGCACGGCAAGAGCCGCGCGCGCATTAATACCGACCATAGGAAAGCATTACTCATAGGAAAGCATTGTTCAATCTTGTCGGTAACATAGCATGCAAAGCTATCGGCTGTGAAGTTAGTTTGGGGGGGTGGCCACAGCAGGGCAGAGAAGAGATTTAAAGATGTCAAAGAGATGCCTGGGATTGCGGGAGCATGAACTAATGAGAGAGGAAAAGTATGATTGTTTGGCGAGGGCAGGGGCTGCGCTGAAATGAACACAACATGAATCTATAATGGAGATAGTCTGCCTGGGTATGAGAGTTCATTCAGGACAACAGGAGCATCTTTGCAGGTAGCGTGTTGATTTAGTATGCTACGGTTGCTTTCTTAAGCAGGGGGGACCTTGCGGGCACTGCAGGATTTCAGTCCTGCACGGCATAGTGTGTTACCAATTGTTTTCTTGGTGACTATGGTCCCAGCTGCCTTGAGATCATTAACAAGATACTCCCGTGTAGTTCTGGGTTGATTCCACACCATTCTTATGATCATTGAAACTCCAAGAGATGAGATATTGCATGGAGCACCAGACCGAGGGAGACTGACAGTTGTTTTGTGTTTCTTCCATTTGCGAATAATCACACCAACTGTTTTCACCTTCTCACCATGTTGCTTGGTGATAGTCTTGAAGCTCATTCCAGCCTTGTGTAAGTCTACAATCTTGACATCCTTGGACAGCTCTTTGGTCTTGGCCATGGTGGAGAGTTTGGAATCTGATTGATTGCTTCTGTGGACAGGTGTCTTTTATACAGGTAACGAGCTGAGATTAGGAGCACTCCCTTTAAGATCTCTGCTTGTTACCTATATAAAAGACATCTGGGAGCCAGAAGTCTTGCTGATTGATAGGGGTTCAAATACTTATTTCACTCATTGACATGCAAATCAATTTATAACTTTTTTGACATGCTTTTTTCGGAATTATTTTTTGTTTTGTTCTATTATTCTGTCTCTCACTGTTAAAATACACCTCTCATTCAAATTATAGACTGATCATTTCTTTATCAGTGGGCAAACGTTCAAAATCAGCAAGGGAACAAATACTTTTTTTATATATATTAATGTCACATCAATCCATACTATTTTTATTTCATATTAGCTTTATACAGTGTTGAATTTTAACAGTACTTCACTATTTAATGCATTTTTCTATTTTCTATGTGTGAACTGGAATTTGGGGAATAATATAATACTCAAAGAGCTTTTAAATTAACGCTCCATCTACGTATGTATATTTGCATTTCTGTTTGATAATTTTTGTTTATCTATGTTTCACACTAACTGCTAAAGCCCCCCGCAGCCCCCCCTCCAATTTTTTTTGATTCTCTACTAATATGTCCTGTTTTATCCTATAGGTACGTATCAACTTTTGAACCCATATTTAGAAATATGCTAACATTTTTAAAGAAACAGAACTTGACAGCAAATGGATTAATTTACATATATTACAAAAATAATTTTACTTTAGATTAATTATTTTTCAACTTTCTAATGCTAACATCTATACGCTGCCTTGTGGCTTTGAAAATAAAGCTCACACTCACACTAAAACTAGAAACATTCCAAGCTTACCATTGGCAGGGTAAATGAATGAACACCGGATTTTGTCCGGACGAGCAATCTCTGGCTCGAATGGCAGTTCTCATATTTGCTAAAGCTCTGGTCTTCATTCGATCAGCCAGAATGCATTTGCACCAATAAGCCAGATGCATTCGTAGTTTGGTTGAAAATCTGTGCTTTTCGCATCTGGATCCTGCAAATATCTGATTTGGAATATGTTCAAAGTACTAATTTTAAACTCAACGGGGGCCTAATGCAAGCGAACAATAATTGTTAGTACTATTTGTCCACTGACAGCTCTAGGTAAGTCTCAAGAGTAGTGAAACTTCAACAGTCTATCAGCATTCGGTCCAGCTAAAATGCAAGCCATATTCAGGTTTATTCTCTGCAAAATCTGTGCATTGTTAAATAGCATGAACAATGTTCAGAATTTACATTCAAAAGGGTCCCTTATGCATCAGGATCTTTTTTCTACATTCAGTACAAGACCATTCTGAGTTTAATGGGTGTTCATCTACCTGTTTTTGAAATACGATTAGTTAATTAACATTTACTAGTATTATTGAATCTAGTCTTTATTGTTTTGAACAACTATTTTATATTTAATTTATTAAAAGTATTTATTGGGACCACAAATAACCAATGCAGTGCTTTTTCATTAAAGGGACACTGTAGTCACCAGAACAACTACAGCTTATTTAATTTGTTCTGGTGAGTAGAATAATTACCTTCAGGCTTTTTTTCTGTAAACACTGTATTTTCAGAGAAAATGCAGTGTTTACATAACAGCCTGGTGATAACTTCACTGGCCACTCCTTAGATGTCTGTTAGAGATCTTTTCTGGGTCATTGCTGCTTAAAATGCATCCAAACATTCAGTGTCTCCACCCTCTGCATGCAGACACTGAATTGTCCTCATAGAAATTAATTGATCCAATTCATCTCTATGAGGAGATGCTGATTGGCCAGGGCTGTGTTTGAATTGTGCTGGCTCTGCCCCTGATCTGCCTTTTTGTCAGCCTCAGTGCCAATCCTATGGGCAAGCATTGTGATTGGATCAAGCTACCACTTCTGATGATGTCAGCAGGCAGTGGGCAGGTCAAAGGAAACAGTGACAAAGCCAGCAGCTCCAGACTTGAACACAAGTAAGATTTTACTATATTTAGGGAGGCATGAGGGGACCAGGGTGGCTAGATGGTGGTTTTCATCCTATAGGGTCAGGAATACATGTTTCTGTTCCTGACCCTATAGTGCTCCTTTAAGCTTACTTAAGCTTAAGCTTAAGCTTAAGTATTTGGGAAATGAAAAGTTTTAGTATACAGTGTCCTCTATCTTGAAATATTTCAGAGTCTGAAATGTTAGTATTAACACAGAAAATAATTTTTTTCTTACATGTAGAAGGTGTGACAAAAATCTATAAATAAAAATGGTCAAAAACCTTGCCAATAGGTATTTATAAAGATCCTGAAGACTAGATGTGTTATATTGTTTTTTGACATATTGTTTATGTATTATATCTAGATGTGTTATATCGTTTTTTTGTGAATAAAAGAGGAATCCTCCTCATCTTGGATACATCCAGCTGAAAGTTTTGTTACTTTTTGCCACAATGATTAAATTTGATGTGCCTGAATACTGCCTATAAAATAAGAAATTTTGAGAAACTAGGCAAAAATCTAAATAAAAAAGAAGAATCTAAGGAAAGAAATAGAACTCTAATGGATCTTATAACATTATCATCAAAAATGCAGACAAGGCTGAGGTATAGTCATTATGGCAATGGAAGACTATTTGACAGAAGCATATAGGATATTAGGAGATCAACAAACTTATACAAAATGACAAAAGAATCCGAACCAAAGATTTAATAAAGAACTTAACCCCTTAAGGACACATGACATGTGTGACATGTCATGATTCCCTTTTATTCCCGAAGTTTGGTCCTTAAGGGGTTAAACAACTACGAAATGATGCAAAACAGGTAGGCATCATAGATGACAGTGTTTTCATTCCTTTCTTTGAGTTTCCTAGATTACCCACTTTTTATTTTCTGCCTAATATCCATAAGTCTAAGGACAAATTACTAGATGTGCACCTTACTAAAATTTTCAACAGAATGTAAAATGAATGACTGCATTTAAGTATAAAGCTCACATACAGTACATACAGTTAAATCATATATTTCTAAAATAAATGTATTTTAAAACTGCTATAGCAGCTTTATTAATCTCTGAACTGCTAATGTAATGCTACCAGTGAAATTCTTTCCTCCTCCCTCCCTGACTGCAGGAATGGTATCTCACAGTGAAACTTTCTGTAATGTTTGAAAAAAGGAGGTGAGTTTACATTTGCATCACATTTAAATTAATTATACCAGCAACTAGTAGCTTCTGGGAGAAAAACTCAATTCTTTACAGGCTGGTAATCACAACTAGAGTACATTTATACTCAACACTGGTATTGAATGTGATAAAGACCTACAAATGTCAAGTAGTGTCTAAGAATGGATTGTAAAAGAAGATGTCTTGCTGTCTTTTAATTAAAAAAAGGGAGTAGGAGGGAATGAAGATGGTGGCATATCAAAGTATTGCTTCATTAGATATAATTTAGTTGGTAACTATGGGATAAAAAAGTTCCAGGATGTGCAGACAACATGATTTGTCAGTAATGAATGTGTGACATGACATTTCTCTAATCTGGAACATTGTGGAACAGCCTGATCTATGTGAAAGGTAGGAATCACACTACCAAACTAGAGCTGTTCGCCTTTTTTTTTTACCATAATCTTTTTTTTCACATTGTTTTTATTTTTTTGTGATGTGGGTAAGGTTGACACCTAGTGGATTCATTCTATATTGAATTATACCCAATTATGATCTTAAGCCAATTAGGTTTCTTAGTGCACCAGTAAGTATTCTTTTAGGTTGTTAAGCCTGTGCATGTCATTTGACCGCTCTCATTTTGTGGTAAAACTATTGCTACATTTATTTTATTATATTTATTTTGGATCATACTTGGGTTTATTTACTGATTACCTGAGAGAAACATATTTGTGAAACGTAATAGCTTAGTTTTCGATGTGTAGACTATTAATCACTATAATTATTATTTAACCTTGCACTGCAGAGTGTCCCAGGAGAAAGCATTTCCCATGTAAGTGGAATAATCTCACAAGAGCAGGCATTACGCTGCTAGAAGAGGACCTGCCAAAACTGAGGTACATTGACGTTGTGGCAGGCTTAGGCAATGTATGGTCACATACTGTAACTAAATCCCCCTTATTTTTGACTAGGTTAGGCTTGACAAAGGCCCGAAGGGGTCAAAACGTTGCTGTGTAGCTCCTGGTTCTAAATAAAATTGCCTATATTTTGGAATTCGTTGGAGTGCCTGGATTATTTTCTACATTTAACAATTTTACATTTGGTCCATCTTGGTACTGGAACTTGTCCATTGGAGCACCCTGGATTTCTTGACGAAGGGTTGAGTGCACTTCCACTATTTATCTATATCTATGTGACCTGATGATGTCAGAAAACACTGACTTTTGAAATATTTGCAATTTCAAATGTCTTATAAATAGAGCTACCTGCAAGACTTCCACTCTATCATCACTTGAAAAAGCCTGTTGACAAAACGCATTGTGATTTTATAATAGGGTTTTTTTTTTCTAATCTACTTTTTATTTATTTATCTATTTGTGTGGTAAATTACAATAAAAGTTGCTATGTCCTGAATTTATCTCGATATTTCTCCAATCCAGAAAATCTCCACTGGCACTTCTGCACTTTCTTCATCTATTCTCCTTTATCCTTAGTGGGGATTATACCACTCACGCTGTTTTCATAGAGCAGTGTTTCCCAACCCAGTCCTCAAGGCACACCTACCAGTCCAGGATTTAAGGATTACCCAGTTTTGTCTAAGGTGTTTTTTCTTTTTTTTCTAAAAACACCTTAGACAAAACTGGGTAATCCTTAAATCCTGGACTGGTAGGTGTGCCTTGAGGACTGGGTTGGGAAACACTGTCATAGAGCATGCACTGCTCTTAAAAATGTAAGTTTACCTCCTTTTAATTACGCAAAGTTGCTATTATTATAAACAGAGAGCACTATATTTTCTTTATTTCTCTCTTTGCACTGTGTCATGACATGAAGGGGTGCTGCACTGGAACAGCACTGTCACTTTAAATGTGGGAACCCATACAGCAGAGAAATAAATGCCAAGACACAAATGAATAGGATTAATCAAGATATATATATAGATATATATATATATATATATATATTTTTTTTTTTTACAGGGAACCAAAGGAGAATGCAAAACAATATAAAAAAAAAAAAAAATATATATATATATATATATATATATATATATATATACATATATATATACACACACACACAGTAAATCAAAATAAGCACTAATCGTGCAGGCAACAAATACTATAACAGTCCTTTGGTATAAGGGCAGGATTGTGCAGCTACCACGAGTATCAGGTAGGGCAGAGATCCAGAATCATAAGACTAATATAGTGACATCAAGATCAAAAGGAGAATAAATGAACAAGTCTGCAGGGACAGGATCACTGGTAGTAAAGCCGGGACCACGGAACCAGAACACAGGATCGGAGGACACAGCAACGAAGGACCAGGAGGACACAATAACGCAGGATCAGGAGGACACAGGATGAAGGCCAGGAGACACAGGACACAGGACCAAGTCACAGTATGCAGGAGCCAGGAGCCAGGAACACAGGAAACAGGAAACAAAAGGCAATGATCTGGCATGGAGTCAGGGGAGAACCCAAACTAAACAGGTGCTAAACAAAGACCAGGTGAAGTGCTTAATGAAAAGAAATCAGGAACAGTGCCAAACAGAAACATTGGTGAGTATGAGTACTGCACGAGGGCAAATCAACTAAGGAGTGTCGTGACACACTGTATATCTAATACACTGTGGAATCGTTTACAAATTTATCCGTGAGTGGTATTCTACCGTTTCAAGCCTTTTCTAAGAGTTAATTGGAAACTCTTGCTTTGTGAGTGTATTTCCATTTATTATAGAATTTTTTCAAGGAGTTCATACTGGTATACAATATTGTTGAAGATTTCCAATATCCGCATTTAGAATTGTTTTCTTTTACCTTGGTTTATGCAATATTACACTATTGGTTCTCCCTATTGTCTTCACATATCATGACACTTACCTGTGAGGACATCAGACTGCTCCTGCAAACATTTGTTTTGGGACTATATTATACAATTTTCAAACAAATCATAACTATATATTTACTGCCTATTATTCTGAAGTAAATATTAGATATACATTTTTATCTATACTCATACTTTTATACTGCACAACCTGTTTTTTCTTTACATTCTACCATATAATCTTGAATTGTTAGATTTTGCTGCCCGTAGAGTTAGTGCTGTTTAACCCCTTAAGGACCAAACTTCTGGAATAAAAGGGGATCATGACATGTCACACATGTCATGTGTCCTTAAGGGGTTAAAGCTTCTTGAACCAATGGATGCGGATAATTATTTTGTTTAAATGTATTGCTCTTCAGAAACATTATTTTCTGTACAATTCATTTGGAGCCTCTGGAATTGACTCTTAGGAATGTTGTTCAGCCATGAGAGGCAGGGTACGCTATTGTAGGTTACATAATTGTTTACATCTACATGTGTAAAAATAAAATAAAAAATATTTTCTTATTTTCAACATATATTTCTAAATCTAAAAAAGTTATGCTAGAAAAGTTAATTTGAATCATTGACTGGTCAAACAAATATATTATTTTGATTTAGCCTGTTTAAAGAATTTTCTAAAAAGTTTGCTGTGCCATCCCATATAAAAAAAAACAGATCATCCATTTAACCTTTATAGGTGGTAAGGTTTCTGCTGATTCTTGACTACCATAAATGTAGTTTTCTTCTCAAAGATTCATAAATAAATTGTTGTAGCTTGGAATGCAACTGGTCCGCATATCCATGATCTGAAGCAGGATTAAAAAAAAAAAAAAAAAAAAGAGAATTAAAACAGAAATATTTATTATTTAAAATCCATTCAATGCTTTTAATAAGAAACAACATTTTCTGTTCTTTGAACAGATTAGACTTAATTAGAAGTTACCAAACTGCTGCACAAGCTTTGTCACTAGAAATTGAACTATATAAAGAAAAGTTTTTTTTACAGTAAGAGCAATAAGGATGTGGAATTCTCTGCCTGAAGAGGTGGTTTTATCAGAGTCCTTACAGATGTTTAAACTGCAATTGGATAAAACTTGCAAAAACATAAAATGCAGGGATATAATTTCTAATTAGTGGGGTGATAAATCCTTGATCCAATGAGATATCTGACTGCCATTTTGGGGTCAAAAGGATTTTTTTCTTAGTTTGTTGCAAAATTGGAAGCGCTTCAGACTGGGTTTTTGCCTTCATTTAGATCAGCAGCAAAAACATATGTGAGAAAGGCTGAACTTGATGGAAGCAAGTCTATTTTCAGCTATGAAACAATGTAACATCACATGTCACCAGTATGTACGAGTATAAAGAAGACACATCACATGTCACCAGCATGTAAGAGTATAAAGAAGGCACCTCACATTTCACCAGCATGCAATATATTTTTACAGTCTGAGATCAGGCACAAGAAATAGTCAATATTAGACTTTGGCATGGACATTTTTGGCTCTTCCAAATTAAAACAGCCCTGATTTTTACATTTTTTGTTCTGAAGGATTGCGTTTGAAGTTTTACATATCCTTATATAAGGAGAAGACTGTCGTTCACCAATATCCTAGAGTGGTGATTATACAGCTCCACACTATAATTTAGGAGCCAACACACATTTCATTTTCATTTTATCTTTTATCATTTGTTATCCAGAGATCCTACACTAGATTAGTCCAAATGTATGTTTTATATTTTTAATGCAAACTCCCTGACTGCTGACGAAGACAAAGGGAACCTACAAGAATTTAGAAGCAGAGATTGTTCCACTCATGCTCATACAAGTGGAGCTTTTAACAGCTCCCAAAATCTGTAAGTGTATTCCTTACATATCCTTTTACTAGAATACTGCACTACATATTTCTCCATCTCTGTTACATTTATCATAGAGAAATACTGTAAGGCTTTTCTCCTCCCTTTCTGTACAAGCAATTAACACTTCAATATAGCTAGTGGCACAGTATTGTCACTGCATTCATGAGAATGTAGAGAAATTACACCAATGAGGTTATTCACTAAATTCTGAATTTTGTCAATTTAAATCCAAAAGACAATATTGAAGCTAACGGGTCTATCAACTAAAATGAGAATTCAAAGGGAATTTCACATTTAAGGCCAGAATAGGCGAACTGAAAACTTATGATTAGAGAACTTTTCAATTTCATTACATTTTAAATTCACTTTGAATTCACTTTTAATCCTCATTTTAGTGAATAACCCTGTAATTATCTAACTTCAAGGGGGGGGAAGGGGAGGGAGAATTCTTCAACTCAGTTCTTATCCCATCTTGGCAACTTTAGATTTAGTTTAACAATTAGGATATTTTTTTCTCTAAAATTGAGAGATCATTGAATAATTCTGCAACAGTGATAAGAACTCCACCACATCTTATAAGCAGGCTCTTCTAAAGCCCCTTCGCCCTAAATTTCCATATTTCCATAGTGCAGACTACTGCAACCTGAATTATTTCAGCAGCTGAAACAGAAGTGTAACCGGTACCTTATAGATGCTAATCCTCACAAAGAGAGACATAATGTTGTCTCCGTCTTCTTAATGCAGCAATATAATTTAATTTTTACTGTCAACCTTCAAAAGTTCACATTTTTTAAATAAATCAATTCACATACCTTTGTACTGAAAGATATGTTACTTATACTTACATTGTGTAGCAAGAATCAGCAGTAACCATCAATAGGTTGGTAATCTGAGAACCACCGCAGAAGTGGTAACAAGAATTAAGTGATACAATGTATGGGACAGAGGTCCTGACGTGGGTAACCCCCTACAATCTTATTGTCATCACCCACAAATGCAGCTGTGGGCAGAACAAAAATACTTTTTTTTCCCCATTATGTTCAAAATCAGTTTATGTGTTGTTACCTTTTATAATCAAGTATCCATCTACAGATATTGTGACATCAAAAAAATGTGCATTATTACATATGCATTATTACATGCTTTGTACATTTTCACAGTTGATCTGCAGATAAACCCTTTCAGAAATGGAACATGCCTATTATTAAAAAATATATGAAAAATAAATAATTCCAATTTTTTTTTTTTTTTTTTTTTTTAAGAAGAGAAAAGGAAATATGAATACCAATGCTACAGTAAGAATATTGTAGCCTAGAAATGTCTTTATTTTTTTCTAATTGAAAATGAAAGTACTCACCAAGAAGCTCACAAATAAGGAGACGCTTCATGGTGGAGATATTGCCTTGACATGTGTTTGTTTAATCTTTATCATGTTTTGTAGATTATGGTTAATGAGTATTGGAAATATAGATACATGGTATATTATCAATAACCTTGTATTTAGGATTATATCAGGAACAGAACATAGTAATTATAACAAGATTATGTGGCACAATATTTTTCTGTTTTTATCTTCAATTGGTAACATGCTCCTAGTGTATTTTTTAAAACAAAGTTAAAAGAAGAATGTTCATGGAAGTCTCTAATCTAGTAAAATGTGTTGACTAGACTCGCCTTAATTAAATCATTTTACACATGAATGCAGTTTAAAAAATAAATTATTATCAGGTATTTAATTCAATAAAATTATGCAGAAAGGTATCTGCACTTAGACAAATTAAGATGCTGATATGGCACATTACATGCACATCTACCACTGGTACAGGGATCCCTGCACCCACCAGTCATCCTCTGGTCCTTGATCCTCACTCACTTTGGTTCTGTCTAACCCTAATTAAGCAATAGGTTGCCTCATTTGAGAACTAGTGAGACGGTCATGCATTTAGATTTCTCACTGCCTTACAGGAAAAAAGCATTTAGGTACAGTGACATCAAAAAAAGATGGTGTGACATCATATGAACATGAGACGATCTACACAATATAAAGGGGAAGGGTGAGAAAATTGTTTGTACAAGAAAAGTGAACTGAGTTTTTCTTGGTTTATTTGGTGGGAATGTGAGGTTATTTATAAAGGAGGAGATATTCGAATTTAAGAAGAGAGAAATGGTATCAAGAAAATGCATTTTGGAGTTGTGGAAGGTGATAAGTACAGAGAGGAAGTATGGAAGGAAAATGGAAGGACAAAACATGCACATGTGTCAGTGGATTAATAGCGTTGAATATACTGTTAAGAGACAATAAGTGAGGTGAGAGAGAGATGAAAGTTACTTGTGTAACTTATTGTGTTTTAATTTATACGTAAGAAACAATAAATGCTCACAACAGCTGCCACATCATTTTATAAATGAGGTCCAACTTTCATTTTATATCACTTTCATGGCTCATATGGAAGAATATTGAAAATTACCTGGAGTGCCCTTTTTGTGAATATGTCCTATGGTACAGTGTGTTAAGTTCCTATAAATACCATAACAAAACATGTTGCACAAGTAATGTAAATGGCATAGAAAGGAAATGATACAAACAGACAAAGACAAGCTAGATGCTTTTCTCAAAACTATATCTCTTTTCTGATGCCTTAGCCTTCCCCCTTTTATATACATTTAAACTCTCTTTTTCTTTATCTTGTAGCCCTTTCAGTTATTTTTTTTTACTTACATGCGTTTTCTTTTTGTGAACCCAATACATTTCTTTTTTTTATTATTTGTTTTTAATCCCCATAGTGATAGAAATGGAAATCATGGACTTATTGAGTTTGAGATCGAAAAGAAGTGTTCAATAAATTTAAGAGCGATATCTGTCTTCACGATACTTCCACAAGAATAAACCTAAGCCTAGTTTTACAAAATTGTACTGTTATGTAGTTTACTTCATTTACCATTCTTGTCTCTCTCCTATTGAAAACATTTGGTTAAACCATGGCTGGTGAAGGACCATCCTGAGCCTTTTTGTACAGTATGTATAGTCAGGGTATATAAACAGTAATCTGTAGACACGCTCTACACAGGAGCATTGTGAGATTTGCTCACTAATCACTTCACCTGTGTTGCTTTATCCTGATTTTAAACATTGACAAATAAAAAAACATTTTCTTACAGTCATAATTCTTTGAAATACTTTTGTACCAACACAGCAATAACGTGAACCGTCAGCTCAGTCACGTGGGTTTTTATTTTCCTTTTTTGATTAAAAAGGAAGTATTTTAATGAAAAAAAGATATATAATCTATGTTCTCCAAATCCTGGCTGAACACTATGACAATCTTTATTGCCATCCACATGGAAGATACAGCCTTGTGAAATATACCAAAGAGACAATAATTCTTAGTAATAGCATTCCTTTGGGACAATGAAGGCCGAATACTTATCCCTGGTGGTCCCTGTGTGTATTATGTGGTCTGTACCTGTGGTTTTTGCTCCAATGGCTAAACAAGTGTAAACTCACCTGCCACATCAAGGAAAAACCTCTTAGGTAGTCCTACACTAACAATTCACCTTGCTGCTTTCAGCTAAATAGTAAAATATCTAATGAGACAAAGAGGGATATTTTTCAAAACACCTACACACTTATTAACCCTTAATAGAGAGCACAAGTGTAAGCTCACCTGCCACCTTACGCTGTTGCAGTGATACTAAAAAACCTCCAGTTATTTATATGTGCATAGGGATTTGGGATAATGCACAAGTAACTTTTTTGTATTTTTTTTTAATTGTGTCTTAACAGGGCTGATGTGTACTATAGAAATTGCTGCAGCCCAGGAATAGCATGGCTTAATTATGTGTGTTTGCATTTGCTTTAGTATTGCACAGCAATGTAACAGTGCTATTGCCTGCCCTATGTGTTCCCTATTAAGAGTTAATAAGTGTGTAGGGGTTTAGAAAAATACCCCTCTCTGTCTCAGTAGAAATTTTAGTGAATTTTTAGTGTAGGTGTCATGGTTCTGATCAGGGCAGACAAGAGACTTATACCGTGGTTGACTTCATGTTCTTTATTGGAATTCATTGACATGTTTTTGACTTGAAATAATAAGTGAAGTAGGACTTAAAGGTAAATGGAAATAATATAGACAAAGTAGGAAGCAGATCCTATAAAAACGGGATTACAGGTAAGTATAATGGAAGATTACAGAAATAGTGGTTTAGACAATAAGCCCCAGACAGGTTATTTTATAAATGAGATTATAGACAGAAGGTAGATGAGAACCTATAAATGGAATTATAGGCTAGAGGGAAGAAGGAGAACCTATAAGCGGAATTATAGGCAGTATAAGGAAAGAAAAGAAATAAGAGTTAAACAATATGCCCCAAGCAAGTTATCAGGTAACAGGTAAATCAAGAGAGGGAAAACCTATGAGAGAAATTATAGGTTACTGGCAAACATAATATAATAAAGACAGAAACAAACATATGAAGGTTTAGCAAATTCAGGTAGTTAGACTTTTAGTTGATCCGTCTCTTTTGGTTGGAGGCTGTAATGCAATAATTAGATAGTTGTAGCAGGGTTAATCATGATAGATGCAAATGAGGAAAATATTGTATTATTTAGGTTGCTTGTGTTGAATTGGGTAGTTGTAAGGTAGGTTTGCAACAAAGTAGAAAGGTAATAGAGTCCAAAATGAAATAAAACAGGTTGGTATTGATGATTCTGGTTGTTGTAAAGTAGGGTTGCAACAAAGTAATGACCAGGTTTTGTTACCAAGCTCCTTGGGAAAGAGCAAACTGGAAACAATGTAGATTGGCTGGATAATTCAGGATGGGTCAAATGTATTCAAAGTTGAATAGGTGTTCGCAGTATGAGCCAGGATCAGAAGTCATGTCAGCTTCAGAACAACGCTTCTATCATTGTGAAGGCCACTTGTGCAGCAGAGTGTGGCCTTTTATAGCAGATTTTGGATGCTCATGCTATGCAGGTAAGATAAACCTTTGATAGACTAGTGGCTAGGGAGGCCACTAGTGGTGAAAAACTGGTATATATGAAAATAAAACAGAATAAATAAAACAATCTTTTGGTTGTCATGTTAGAATCCTGACAGTAGGACTCACCTAAGTGGTTTTGCCCAGGTGAACTTACACTAGAATGGCCATTAAGTAATACTAACAAAAACTCCAGTTATTTAAATGTGCATAGGGAATTGGGATAATGTACAAGTAACTTTTTTCTTTGCTTTTTATTCAATGTATTATAGCTGGTGTGACCTATAGTCATTGATGCTTCCCAAGGGTAATGGGAGTTTGATCACAGGGCTTACTTTTAAAATTTTACCTCTGGTAGTTGCTAACTATTCATATTGCTCATTCCATTGGGGTGTTGCCATGGTATTCCATTTCAATGATCATGGGATCAATGCAAGTGATCTGCACCCTTAGAAGGTGCAGACTGCAAGCTCTCTTCTACCCCTTGGAATCAAAAAGGGTTGGCTGGTGAGGGAGATCACACTAAGAGCCGTCGCTCAGACAATTCCCAACCCTGAAGTGGTCACCTAGGAAGACAATTTGATCAGTTGGTTTAAGCCCATGGTCATTGTGTCCCACTGGGAATTGCCCAGTTTGGCCGATGGTTGTCCTGGCCTTCCTCTTTAAAACAATATTACTGGAAAGCTCCCTTTCAGAGAAATATCCTTATTCCAGTATGCCGCTATGGTTGTCTCCTTTATGTCCCTTACTATTAATGGACCCTTCTCCTACAAAGCTTCTCAAATGTGACATAATGTTTAGGAAAATAGGTGCTTTCAGTCTGAAGTCTCTAAAAGCATTTATCTTTATCTTAAAGCAAATAGTAACCGCAAGCATTGTTTTTTATTGTTGTGTTACATAATGTCATCATGAATGTTTTATTTTTTTAATTTTAACCTACTCTCCAGGACATGAAAGTAAAATAAGCTTTTTTTTTATATATCATAGTTGAATTATAATTATAATATATTTTTTTGGAATTAAGTAACATTATTGCCAAACACCTCTGGCAATATAAAGGGAGAATTCTCTCTCCTGAGCCTGTGACAGAGAATATGTAATTATTCAAACAGTGGCTCAAATGTAGATATAATGGAGATTAAATATAATAATCAACAGACCATTCTCTACATTCATACATTATTATGCAACCAAAATATGTTCTAACTAATACAGTATTTTTTCTAATACATAAATGATGATGATGCATGGACGAGTTAGGAAGTTAACACATTTATTAAAGTCTTAGAACATTTAAGAAACAGTTTTAGTTTGAAGCAAAGGTGCTCTGGATCCAGGAGTTGTAGTTGCAGACCCTGGCGTAGACTCCGGGGTAGTTCCTCAAAGCACAGCCATATCCCCAGGACACAATACCCTGGAGCTGACCGTTGCAGACCACGGGGCCACCAGAATCACCCTGTGGGAAGGAGAGAGAATGTAAAATATTAAAAAATATATAGTTGATATATACATTCATGTATATGAGCTTTAATGATAGAGTCATGGATTTTGAGATATATTTAATTTCCCCACTGTACATTTTAAATCAAAAAGCGATTGTCAGATACATTACCTGGCAGGAATCCTTGCCGCCTTCAACATAGCCAACACAGATCATGTTAGAGGTGATCTGTCCTGGGTAGGCACTGCTACACTGAGCACTTGTCAAGATGGGTGCATTCAGACACTGCAGGAGACTTGGGTAATTGGCTGAAATAAAATGGAATAAAATTACAAGTTGTTACATGTGCACACTCTTTATAAGTTCATTGGAGTATATTATCCCCATTTGGTACTGAACTAAAAACGTTACATATATATACTATTTATATGATTCTTCCTTTACCCAGAATCTCAATCAACCTATTAATTCACTATTTGGCTGTCACATTATACCAACCTTTGCTGAAAATGACAAAATGGAAAGACCAGTATGTAATCAAACAGTCACTTACCACTTTCTGTATATGAACTATTAGCTAGTTCTTGCGGGTAATAAAAGAGATTGTTCTACCATTTAGCTATTATATTGTAATCCTATTGTATACTGAATATATAGCATAAATAACAGAATTTAGAGTCTTTTAAATTTTAGATGATAATTCCCCAACGTTGTGATTTCTAAATGCCATCTCACCAGCTCTACTCAACAAATATGACCATTTGAGAGTTTTATTAATTTCACCCTATTCATATTATTTTTAGCAGTATAAAATGGAGAGATTGGTTTCCACTCAATATATGTCAATTGTTTAAAACCTTTTTTGTTTGGGGAAAAACTATCAATCTTAGCCTTCATTTTCCTAATCTTGAAATTTAGATGTAATATTATGATGTTCTCTTTCTTCTATTTATGTCACGATGCATCTTGGTAACTCCAATCACCGAATGCGAGAAGAGAAAAACAAAGTTATAGTTGCAGGGAGTAGATGTAAAATATTTCAGTTATTATATTCTGTTACTAATCTTAAAGGTATACTTTAGACACCTCAACTTGCTCAAGTGCTTTGAGGGTTAACTGCATATTCATCTTTGCCTATTCATAAATATGTCATTATTTTTAGTTTTGGGGTGCAAGTGTCTTTAATAAGGTTAAAAGAACACTTTGCCCAATATAAAGGAATTTAGTTTTTTTCCATTGGAGTGTTCCATTAACAATATACAATGATATAATAAGATATGTATTCAAAATTACTGATATTTTCTTTCACCTGATTTGAGTGTGTTTATCAGTATTCAATCATTTTCTTTAAAAATATAAATATAAATGTAAAGTAAGAAATGTTAAGATATAAGCCCTTATTTTTTTTTTTTACTCTAAGCATTAATTTGTTTCGGTATGCTACATTCCAAACCATATCTAATAAAAACTTACTTCCACTGCTGAGTGTGTTTCCCCAGCCAGAAATCAGACAGCTGGTTCCAGCAGCAGCACAGCCAGAGGGCAGAGACACAGTCTTCACATAGCTGTTGAGGGTGGCAGCACTAGCAAGTTTGATCAACATGATGTCGTTGTCGGTGGTCCTGGAGTTGTAGCTGGGGTGTCTGATGACCTTGGCAGAGTTAATGAACTGCTCAGTGCCCTCACTTACATCGATGTTGTGCTCTCCCAATCTGACCTGAACACTCCTGCATGAGGGAAACATAGGACATTTTTTAAGAGAAAGTCAACACATTGGTCGAATTTAAATCTTTCAGAATATGGACTAATTTATACATTTCTACAAAAAATTTATTTTGTAATTTCATTCCTCTACATCAAAATTAAGTGAAAGATATGAAACTTACGCTTTGTAGCAATGGGCAGCAGACACCACCCACAGGCTAGTAACCAGGGTACCTCCGCAGAAGTGGTAGCCAGAGTTGAGGGATACGATGTATGGGACGGAGTTCTTGGTGCAGGTGTAACCTCCTACAATCTTATCATCATCATCCTCAAATGCAGCTGTGGGCAGAAGAAGAACATTTTTGTGTCACTTTAATCATGAGTTGTTAGGCTTGCTGCTATGTTTTAGTCAACTACAAATATTGCATGTCTTATTGTGAATTACATATTTTATGGTGACATTCATATGGCTCAATGAAAAGTACTTATATTTTTTTATTTTATAATAATTGCAACATTGAAAGATAGGAAACATTAGACTTAATTAAAAAAATAATATAACATGTAAAGAATCTTTAATATTTCCTTTCAAATATAAATGTGTTTATGGTAATAGTGGGTATTTTTATTATGTCTTTACTTAGGTTTTTATTTTTTGCTTTTTTTTATTTTAAGCACATTATTAGTTGTTATAAAGTTGTGATGTCATAGGCAACACAAAAGCAAACTTATCGTAAAGTTGAAACAAAATACTATAAACTGTGTTTTATTGAAAGTAGATCCATACAGCTGGTCTGCAGAGAAAACTCATGCAACATGGAGCATATTTACAATAAGAAAATGATGGAAAAATTAATAGTCATGACCTAAAAGTCCAGAAATTGAAAAAATGAAAGCAACACTATAGTCTAAACTACTTTAGCTTAATGAAGCAGTTATAGTGTATAGATCATGCCTCTCAGGTTTCACTTCTCATTTCACTGCCATTTAGGAGTTAAATCACTTTGTTTCTGTTTATGCAGCCCTTGCCACACCTCCCCTGGCTATGATTGATAGAGCCTGCATGAAAAAAAACTGGTTTCACTTTCAATCAGATGTAATTTACCTTAAACTATTTTATCTCTTGCTCTGTAAATTGAACTTTAATCACACATAGGAGACTCTTGTAGGGTCTATCAAGCTATTAATATAGCAGGGAATAAGAAAATCTAAATTAAACAGAACTTGCAATAAAGGAAGAATAAACATTAGCTGACTGTTTACAGGAAGTGTTTAGGAAGGCTGTGCAAGTCACATGCAGTGAGGTGTGACTAGGGTTAATAAATAAAGTAATTTAACTCCTGAATGGCAGATAATTGAGCATTGAGACTGTAGGAGCATACACCAAAACTGTCTCATTAAGCTAAAGTTGTTTTGGTGACTATAGTGTCCCTTTAACCCCTTAAGGACCAAACTTCTGGAATAAAAGGGAATCATGACATGACACACGTCATGTGTCCCTAAGGGGTTAAACATGTCTGCAGCTCCATAGTATGAGTTAAACAAGTCCAAACTATTGTGGTGGAGAAATTGGTTAAAAATATGTCACAATATTATTATATTATTATATTACTATATAATATTAAATAATTTTTCAATTAACAAGGAAAGTACTACTACTACTAATAATAATTGTTACCAGCAGCTCCAAGGAGCACACAGATCAGAAGAAGCTTCATGCTGGAGGTATGCCTGTGGGTTTTTTTTGGGTAAAATTAAGTAAGTATTTATATATTTTTAACCAGAGTTACGCCTGCCCCCACAGAATGTTATCATATTATGTAACTACTGCACAATCTGGTTAATGTGTACCAGAATTATAAGTAAGTGCCTTATTATCAATAACCTTGAATTTAAACTTTTTCAAAAAAAAGTCAATATGTTCTGCTTGTGCTTTTTTTGTCTACTTAATCTTTTCTATTAAAACAAACTAAAAAGGAAAATAAAAAATATAGAGTTTGTACCATCTAGCAGGATATTTCAGATTTTCCAAAATGGAATGGAGATTGTTGGGGATTAATTGCTGTTAAATACTTAAGAGAAGAAGAAAAAGCTTTACCCTACTTGTTTAATACTTCAGATAGGTCAGAACAGCTTTACTCCTTTTTGGAGGGGTGCTATCTGTAGTATCTGGATAGATACAGCACATTACTTGTCTACTGGGCCAACTTTACCCAATTTCTAATCTCTACTTGGAGAACATTTTTATCTATGTGTAACATCAAGATGAATATTGTAACACTGCACTGAACAAATATTTTACCAGACCATTAGTCCCATAAGTGGTATCAATTTTATATCTGCATTGACTCCTATACATTTGCACATATATAATGACTAGGAAATGTTTATTTCTAAAAAACATGAGCTTGCTTTACATGTCCCTGATCTGCATTAAAATGTTGTTTTTCTACATTGGTGGTGGACTGGGGGGAACAGTAGTCATCCCCCCTCCTGTTTAATCCATGGTTTGGGGCTAGGGTGGACATCAACCACCCACATTAATCATGTTTATATCCCCCTTAGATGACCATGGATGGAACTGTGCCAGTCCCCTTCCCTGTATTTCATAAGTTTTTAATTAAAGTTGGTCACATGGTATCATCTTGTGATCTGCTCACTGCTATTGTATAACCTTTAACACCTTAAGGACCAAACTTATGGAATAAAAGGGAATCATGACATGTCACACATGTCATGTGTCCTTAAGGGGTTAATCTACTTTTTCTATTTTCCTTTTTAATAGACTTTGATAAAAGACTTTTAAACTTCTGTTTTATTGGGAAGATTGTTATTCTTGCAACAAAGCTTAGCTAGTGGGGTTAGGAGTGTTCTTGAGAGAAGAAACATGTGTGACTGCAATGTATGATAAGCTAGGTATGCGTGACAGGCTAAAGTACTGCCGGCAGGTGGGGGAATAGTAAAGTGCCCCGAAGGCCTGATTAGATATAAAAATATTTTAAGTTTGAACTCTTGAACTATATTTTCATTTGTATTCCTATAAAGAGCAACATGTAAACATTATGTAGTTACAAACCACTGACTATTTAAGAAAAATAATTTAGTTTGGTCTATAAGAACTAACAAATTCTTTCTATCGTATGCTCACATTGTTTAGTAGACAAGCTCCCACCCACAGCATGACAGCATGTGTGGGGATAAGGGAGCAATTAAAGCTCCCTTATGCTAATATTGGGAAGTCATATAATCCATTTAGGACATTTATAAATGTTTTTTGCATTTCCAGTTCATTTTACATGAACACAGGGATTTGACCGACCTGAAACAGTACATGGAATAATTTTGACTCATCCAAATAAAAATGTATTTGTGCAAATTGATTTAGCCAAATAAAATATTTTTGGTGTGCATTATTTTTTTTTTCTCTGACTTCTGGCAGAATTAAAAAATATGTCATACTGCTACCACCACCAATGGCATTCATGCTCCAGATAGGACCTTAGAAAATAAGAACATTGAAAAAGACTTGGAAATGCAACATTTTTCATTCTGTTAAACCCCCTGTATAGAGATGTCCCGAACAGTTCGCCGGGAACTGTTCGCCGACGAACATATATATATATATATATAATTGTATTTTATAGGTAGGCAGGTAGGTCAGCCAGAGAGATTGGTGTGTAGTCCCAAATATCAGGCGGCACAAATACTCCAGTATGTTCTCTATAATCATACAAACACAAGGATCAGTACGACATCAATAAATTAATTATCTAGGCTAAACTCAAATTACAGACTAAAGTTAAATCCTTAACTTGTGTAACATGTACTTCTCTCAGTGTTGCTTATATTTCATTGCATTGTCCTTTATACAATTTTAATGCTTAATTTCCCTTTAGAATCCCTTTGCATGGATGAGAGAAGCACTCATTCTATATAAATGCTTGTTGAGTACTAAAACACTAACATATACATATTGGAATAATTCCTAATAAAATACTGTTCTTAAACTTAAACCTTAATTTGATAACCCCAATTAATTACCTTAATAGAACTGGAATGCTGATTTCTGTCAAAAATTTTGTGGACCCCGATAAAATTTTTTTTTTAACCAAAACCTTTTATAAATCCCGATGTTTTTTCTTAGAACAACTAGGAATGAAAAAGGAGAAACAAAATTAATTACTATTGTTCTAAAGTGCTTACTTAATACAGGTTTCAGAAGAGTTGTCTTGCTGTGTTAAGGTTGCAAGTGGCCTCTGATAAGGAAGGGGCAGCAAACTGTAGACATATGTTATAGTAAATAGCCTTCAATTGTCAGGTCTTGGAAACCCACTTATTTTATTGCAGATGCCTCTATGATACCACGTTACAAATTGACTAAGCACACTTATTATTATCCTATTTTATTTTAGTTATTTCACATTGCACAGTCTATGCAAACAATGTCTAGGTCACAACTTCAGCTTGTACATCCTCTAAGAGCCAGCATTAATACTGTTTTATCACTGAAAACTATATATAAAATATTAAAAACATGAGCCATCTGTGTATTAGGCTGGGGTTGTTGGGTGTGGGTATAGCTTGGAAGCTGTGGTTGGTGTTAAGGAACCTGCCAGCTGGGTCTGGTTCTCCCTTAGCACCGGGTTCTCCTTTATTTCCCTGAGCACCATGGTTTAGATTCACCATTGTTACCCTTAGGTCCAGGAGCACCACAGGCACCAGGGAAGCCATGGCACCAGCAATACCAGTGGGGCCAGCTTAACCAAGGTGAACCCCTTCTATCCACAATTAAAACAGTGCTGAAGTTGCCACCTCTACAAAAGCTAGACCCTTTGATCAAATCCTCTACCTCTGCCTCCACAACTTGTCTGATTCAATCTCCTATCACCTCCCAAATGTCCTTGTCTCGCCTGCTTAAGATACAACATACTTTTCCCTCTTTCTTTATATCAACACAACTTGCTGTATCTTTCTCATGAATCTTCCCAAGAAATTCAGTTGGGGTAAAAGAGGGCCAGTCACAGACCAACAGTTTGACCAAAAGTGAATAAGGAGGAAGCGTATTCCATATGCAGGTCGAGATTACCTAACTCACACCCCCTCTTTGTGTACACCGCTTTGTGTACCACACAGATATAATATTAATAAGCTTTTGAAGAATTATTGTATATGTATAGCACGGTTGTCTAGGGGTTTATACATAAACAGTGAAAGCAAAGTCTTCATGTAGGGTTAGCAATACTGACAGTCTGGGTTATGGGTGTAATGCAGTTAGTTACTTTTCTATTGTTAGAATACATTGAAAACACAAATATATTGCAAATATTAAAATCATATTGCAGCTGTTTCCTACACTTGCAAGGATATGGTTGTAATACTTCAATTGAGTTCAAATTGAGTATC
Source organism: Pelobates fuscus (assembly GCF_036172605.1). Classification (NCBI taxonomy): domain Eukaryota; kingdom Metazoa; phylum Chordata; class Amphibia; order Anura; family Pelobatidae; genus Pelobates; species Pelobates fuscus. The sequence continues at coordinate 39,129,948 of NC_086326.1, forward strand.
AAAAGTCCAACCACAAAAACTAAATTTTATATGCTTATCAAAAATGAGTTTAACCCCTTAACGAGTTACTAGGATGACCTCTTCCCATAGTATGGTTCCTTTTATAATTATTATATTATTTATTCTCTTCTGGGTCAGCAAAATGCTTTCAATATACCAATACAAATATAATACAGTAGTTTAAAATTGCCTCACTTATAATTATCAGAAATTGTCTGATTTCTATTAAAAATACCATTTCATCATTTTGCTATAATCAATGAGGCATCAATGAGGAATCTTAATCTTAGAGAAAACTTATCCTATACATCCATTCATTTTTTATGTTAAAGATAACACATTTTTCTTTTTCTCTGACTTAAAAATGCAATGCACTTTAAAAGTAGCGTTAACTCTAAATACTCCCCTAATAATATGAAGAAAGAGAGAGCCATTTAAAATTGGAAACGTGGATCCATTATTTTGAAAAGCAGATGATTTTTTTTTATTATTTTCTCCTTCTCAGGGGCCCCTTTCTTGTCGGCTGATCAGCGTTTTAATCTGTTGTAAAAAGACACTAAAGGCTTGTGTTAGTGACATGCAAATATTCTTTAAATATTCTTCATTCTCATTGTAATATCACACATGTCCTCTTATAACACAGAACACAACGGATGTAGCAGATATCCAGCAGACATGCCAATATAAAAAAAACTATTAATGGACAGGCAATTAACTCAATCCAAAATAAATTATAAAATGTCACACCCAAAAGAAACACATAATGTAGGTTTCCCTTGTGTGTGCATTATGCATTTCTGCAAACTATGCAAGCAGTACTGCTTTAAGATTAGACCAGAAAACCTGGCAGCTGGACAGGAAAGTCGAATTTTAGCAAGAAGTCCATTATTACAACAGAATTTTGGAAAACAGCTAAAACTTAGCGTGTTTTTTTTTCTTTTGCTTTAAGGATTACAACTCATATTGCTCTTGGACTAATATTCAATGATAAATCAGTTCTTTAATAGATTATTACGCTGCCATTTCCAGCTGTATCAATACTGAGACAAATGTATTCAAATATAATTTAAAATAACACAGCAAAATACCCATTAACATACATGACAATCAAACTGCATACTTTAAAATGAGTAACCAAAACACACAGTTATCACAATCACCATTTACAAAGAATAAACTTAACAGCTGTATTCAGAACATATTATTGTAAAGTTTTTTTTTTTTGTTTTTTTTAATTTATTTATTTTTTATTTAAGAGTTCTGGTACCAAAGGTTTTCTTATTAAAGAAGGGATCCCGTACGGCCATATAACGCGTTTGACTTAAACATTTGTATAACACTTGCATTAACCAGTTGCAACATATGTACCTTATCAATAGAATTTCTCTCCTATATGCTTATAGAACATTTGGACCAGATTACACAGACATGGTATCACCTGTATTTGTCAGAACTCTCAAATACTCAAAATATTTATACTACTCCATGTTAAAAGCCATGGCAAAATTTTGACCGGTCAATTTGAGTTCCCAAAAGTCATAAAAACACAGGTAAAAACCTTTGTCCATGGTTTCTGATCTTACATTCCATGACCAAAATTTCAAACCCACTTTTGCACAGGGGGTCCACCATTTGGGTCACAATCAATAAAAATCTCAGCATCCCCAGTCAACAATTTACAGATTTTCACAATGCTACAGAATACATACAATTTAAAGCATTTACAACATGTCAGGTACTTGTAGCAAGCAAGTTAGTTTACAGCACGAAATGAAGCATGTGCTGAAAATATAAATTTCGTAATAATTTATAATCATCTACATTTACAACATGAATTTGTAGCACCCCTTAATTAACCTCAATTTTTTCTTTTATTTATCATCACCTTTACATGTACTTTTGACATTCCCTCAATTATTTTATTCCCTTAATTCTCATACCTGGTTTGGACACCCTCAGGGCTTCAGAGGAGCTGCCCAATCCTTTCTTCCTGGGGAGGGGGTAAAAGGGAACTTCATGGAGCAGTGGGTACTAACTACCACAGCAATGATACCCAATCATCATTATCTTTAGGTAATCAGGAGGGGGCAATGATTTACAGGTATCAACAACAGTCTCTCCTCTTGAGAAACAGGGTATCAGTGAGGTGCAATCTTAAGCCAATTCTTACCCCCCTGTCTCATGTATTCCTTATCCCATCCTGGATCTCCCTCATACCACGGAAAAGATTTCTTATCTCCCAAACATAATCCCTTAACCATACTCTAGTAACATACTGCTTGCAAGTCTGTACATTTGCCAGGTTTTAAAATTATTCCATTTTGATAAAACCCTAGTGGTGAAACGCGTTAATGGTTTTAAATATTGTGTATTTTATATAATAAATTATTTTGGCTATATTACTGTGCCACTATATATATTTTTATACACATATTTATTTTATTTATCCTTTTCCTGGCATTTTACTTATCTACTTATCCTGAGGTGGAGATTATACCACCAACGCTATATCCAGAGTGCAGCGATATCTGCACTCCACTTGTGAGTATATTTTATCTCATTTTTATCAACTATTCCATCGTATTATCAGAGAACACTATTTGCTGTTTTATTTTCCCCCTTCTTCTGAGAGTTGGACATCATCATTTTCCGGAAAGAGCATCCATATATCCTACAAGCGGGGATTATTACGCTGTACGCCTGTTACACTTGAGCTGGCTATAGCTCATTGAAATGTGAGTGTAATATTTATTATTTACTTATTATTATTCAGCTTTTACCCTCCACACGATTGGTCCTCTCTTCTTGTGTTTTTCACATCACGAGACGGTCAGAACTACTATAAACAGAGAATATACCTTACCAGCGGAATTTGTGGAAAAGCCAACTTACCCTCTGATATTTATTGGGACAATTTCTATTAACAATTAATTTTTATTTGTATTTTTACTTTTTTATTTGTATTTATTTTTTTATTGTCATTTGGCGCAGCCTTTCTCTTTCTTGTTGTACATTTCTACCATAGAGGGTTAGATGGTTACCCTCTGTAAGGCCGCTGCCTATTTTCTGTATTAAGAGCGCAAACCAATTTCTTTTATCTCTCCTGCTTGCAAGTTTCCCCTGGATTAGGGCGAGGGTGTTTTTTAGACTGGGAAGTACCCATTTCAATCTCAATGAGAATTGGATTTGGAATAGCTGATTATTCAGTGGAATCAAAAGTTCCCACAAAACGGTTACTTCTCCACGAGCTGTATCGCTTAAAATCAGATATTCCAATCCCTTGCAAAAAGCACAAAAGCCAACAGATATATCGCAAGCAAGCAAAACAGAGGTTGTAGGACAGCCAAAATACCCATCATAGAGTTAAAGTACAGAGGTTTTTTTTTTTTCCTTTTTCTCTCTGCTAACCATTGCAGTTTGCAAAAATTACGTACATAAACTACAACGCAGTCTGCCAAAGACTGAAAATCTGTTTTACAACCTAACAAAGGCAACCTCTACCAAAGAGGAATCCTGGGACGTCTCCCAATTATGTACAAACTCATCTCCTACCCAAGGAGTGAAACTAACCTCCCCTTTAAATAAACACGTAGATGTGCAATGTATAAAGGATGGGAGAAGAAAGGCAAAAATAAAAGGTCAAAAAGACCTACCTTTTTTCTTCCGTTCCTTTAATTGCACCCCACTTCTGGTACCAAGTTGTAAGGGATAAAATCAGCTATACACAAAACTCTCTTAGTTAGATGGATATTTTGTTAGAGCCACACCCTCTGCGATAGACAGGATCCTGGGAATTGGTTATAGAACACATCTCTTGTCTTCTTGACTGATTCCCAGGATCCTGTCTATCGCAGAGGGTGTGGCTCTAACAAAATATCCATCTAACTAAGAGAGTTTCGTGTATAGCTGATTTTATCCCCTACAAAAAGTATCCAGTATTAATATTATGCAGTTTTAAGAAGTCATATTCTCTTTATTCTAATAGTATTTTAAATATATTCTACTAAAGTTACGGATTTGTGTTATCCTCCCTTATCAATTAGCTGGCTTATATATTTATTCCTTATTTTATTCTTTGACTTTTTCATTCACTATTATCTTCACATTCTATGTGTTATTTATTATTTTATTATAATTTTTCCACTTTTTTCCATCTTAGAATGTGGACCTCAATTTTAATCTTAATGTTATATTTTCACTTATACATAGAAAGGTCCAGTGTTTTAACCAATATAGTTCTGATATAATATGAATAGAATAGACATAAGAAGACAAAAACAAAAATAATGGATTTACATTGTTCCTTTTATTTTCATATATTAACTTTTTATATACACGATGTATATGCTTGATTTATGTAGTTAGGACCTACTTTTATTTGTATTTCCTATGTACTGATATAATAACAGCTGTAGTATTTATATTATGTGTGCTCATTTTAAGTTCCGATCTGATATGCAATTATAAGTAAATTGATGACTTGTAGGACACTGTGTATATATACACCAATATGGACTAAGACTAAGATATGCCTCTGATGAAATAGGGCAGCACCCTATGAAACGCGTAAGGCTGAGAAATCAATACGAAGAGAAGAGTTGGAAAGAATAGGACTCGGTGATCTACAGACGTTTCTATCCGGTACCTGACGTCATTCTGGAGGCTCACCTCTTGATGTGAGGTCGGAGGTGAAGTGCCAAAGAACGCAGACGCCGTCCTCACCGGCTGCTGCAGTACCAACTTGAAAGGGGAATATCACCATCCTCAGCCATCCGGACGAACGGTTCAGGTCATATGGTCTTTTCACCTTCTCCTACTTGGGAATATTTTCATGATGTACTATTTACCCAGTACTTCATGTTTTTTATTAGAATTATTTATTATCATTTTTTAACATGAATAAAGTACCTCTTTTTGACAATATCATTTTCTACAAGTCATCTTTGATTTATATGGATGTAATCTAAAGTATCATTAGGGCACCAACACGGAACACTTTAGTATCTATTTTTATTCTGTTTGCTACAGTTGCTGTTTCTGGCGGTTAGCCCAAATTTTTATACTGGAGACTGTTAATTAGGATGCTAGTTTGTGATACTAACAAGCCTAGATTTCGTTTTTTATCCTTTTTCTTTTTTATATGAAAGTAGAATAAATTCATAAGAACCTTATCCGATTCTGTATTGTATATTCAAGCAGGTAGGAGGTTATTTATGATATATGCTCAAAGACTCTATATGTTACAATTACTTGTTTTTATGCTTGGACTGATCCCTCATTTATCTACAATTTGGACTTTTATACATTGCTGATATATAAGACTAAGGAACTGTCTATTAACTCTTTCCTGGATGTTCTAAGCGTTTTAGAATTTTAGAATTGTATTGATATTTATATCTACATTTATTCTCTGTCAATATATCATATATTTAGTATTTATTAGTTACATGTTATAAGCTTCTGGATACTTTTATCTTTATAATTGTTGTGATATGTTTTACTGTTTTGAAACACTAATATTTGTGTTCAGCGAAGTCTCCCAAGTATAATGGTTACCCTTATGTACAGGTGTTATGGTGTTTTCAAAGGTTACAGAGTCAAATATAAGGCTTGCATTTCCGTTTTTCACATTGAAATTTGCCAGATTGGTTACGTTGCCTTTGAGACCATATTGTAGCCCAGGAATGAAAATTACCCCCATGATGGCATACCATTTGCAATAATAGACAACCCAAGGTATTGCAAATGGGGTGTGTCCAGTCTTTTCTAGTAGCCACTTAGTCACAAACACTGGCCAAAATTGGCATTCAAATTAGTTTTTTGCATTTTTTTACACACAAACAAATATGACCACTAAATTTGGCCAGTTTTTGCTACCAAATAGCTACTAAGCATATAAAGAGGAGTGGCCGGATAGTGGGTCCCAAAGGACAGAACAGGGGGTAACCCTACGTAATTGGAATGAAAACAAGAAGAGAACGGAGTCTGTCCTATTTATTATGGGGATATACCCCATATGTCAAAAGAAAACAGTTAAAAAATTAATCTTTATTAGGTAACATAAACTGATTTATGTACACAGGGGGAGGGGGGGAGGAGAAGGGAGACGATGAGGTGCTCGGCACCTTGATCAAACAATTTAAGTTAAAAATAACAATAACACTACCTAACCTTAAGGTGGTGTATGGTGAGATACTCAGTACTGGCCAGCGTTAGTGCTGGTTTTTAATGGTAACCGTGGTCACCTCTCAAAAAATATAAAAATAAATAGTCATGAATCAATGGTCGTGATTTGAATGAGAAATACACTCGGTCTTAGGTAACCTGACCTGTCAGAGTTAGCAATAGATACCGCAAGCTCGTGCAACCCACTGTCAGCTAAAGGCTGGACTGTCCAGGGTTTTGCTCATAGGATCAGTGTATGTGTCAATTACTGTCCAAAGGGTGCTAACAACATCTCGTGTACAGGTTGGTGATACTCGTCGAGGGATATATGCCCCTAATTAGAGCCCACCGTGACCAGAGTGCTGTGCCGCTTGGTCAGAGTCGATTATATTATAGCAGAGCGGGGTTAGAGAGTACTGTAATTGCTTGAGTGCTAAGATGTATGTGTACGGGGGTGTTGCTGATAGGATCGAGTAAATGCACACTATCCAAATATGCAATCAGATCCCAGTACATAAATTAGTCAATTTAGCAAATTCTGACTTACAATACGATATGGCTATTTGGGGAGTACTACAATTATCTCAGGGCTAAAGTGTATATGTCCGGGGAAGTTGCTAATAGGATCAAAGTGATGGACACTATTAGAATATACAACCAGAACCCAGTATACAAATTAGCGGTGCTCGTGGAGAGAGATATCCCCTTAGTGAGAGCCTTAGGTTGAGAGAATGTAGCTGAACTCGCCTGCCAGTCTGCATGTGGGAAGTACAGTGCAGTGTGCTGTAACCCCTACTCTGTGCCTGTAAGGATTGAGTATCCTAGATATAAAAAATAGAGAGTAAGAAGGAATGGTGCCTTCATGGGTACCGGTGATAGGAAAGAGAGAGGTAAGAAAGAAATAGCGGAGAGGGTACAGTGCTGAATGCACACGTAGCCAGTCTGGGTGGTCAAAACACTGAGTTAAATGAATAACTTTGTAATAGTCGCCCAAAGGGCATCAGTGTAGGTTCTAGGTAATGGGAAGCCCAGCTGTATGGTCCAGTGGGGCGGGTGAGGATCTCACCCGAGGTAAAGCCTAGGTCGGTTTGAATGTCGGCAGAGTGGATATGATCTCCCGGTTGTCTTAGCCCGACGCGCGTTTCGCCTGAGTGTCACAGGCTCGTCAGGGGAAAAAGACTCCCCAGTTTGAGGAGTCTTAAATAGCCCTCTCCGAGACCTCATTGGTTGCGCGAGGCCTAAGGGGGAGGGGTTAGGGGACGGTGGCCGAAAAGGCTCAAAATGGATTACCGGTACTCATTCAGAAATTCCGGAATGAGGTTTAAACATATCATTGTGCAAATCAGGAAAAGAAAAGAAAAGAAAATGGGTGCAAGTGTCTGCCCAGGTATGTAACGGTTATTTCCGATTATGGAAAGAAACAGATTCCAGTGTCAAAGTAGGACATTAGTGGGAATAATACTTGTGACAAACATGACAGTACCCGTGTAGGTCACCTGTCAGGATATTGCACGTTTGTGAGTTGGAGTGACAGAGAGTCATTAAGTTAGAGTGAGTTGGTCCATCGATTTAGAAGGAGACTCTTGTGAGGGTACCCTACTGGGGGAATTAATGGGAAGGATAAAGGCTGGTGCAGGGATATTATTAAGTGTCTGAAAGTTAGCTCGGATGTTACCTCAATGGATGAAAGGGGTATAGTTGAATTCCTCGTTCAAGCCCAATGGGGATAAGGTCTTGAACGAGAAAATCCATTGGGACTCCTTACGTAACAACACCTTGTTAAAATCACCCTTTCTCGGATTTGGAGATAGTTTCTCGATGGCTTGGAAGGTTAGATTCTCAGGATTGCCTCCATGGAATTTCTGGATATGCCGTGCTACAGGGGTGGGTGTAATCAAATTCTTGACTGACGTTACATGTTGGAGAATTCTACGTTTGAATTGTTGAAAAGTTTTTCCTATGTACTGCGTCCCGCAACTACAGGTGATCAGGTAAATAATTCTTGTAGTGCTGCAATTTACAAGTGCATTGGTTTCAACGGAGATGTGGGTTTGTGTAGATGTAATCTACAGACGTTTCTATCCGGTACCTGACGTCATTCTGGAGGCTCACCTCTTGATGTGAGGTCGGAGGTGAAGTGCCAAAGAACGCAGACGCCGTCCTCACCGGCTGCTGCAGTACCAACTTGAAAGGGGAATATCACCATCCTCAGCCATCCGGACGAACGGTTCAGGTCATATGGTCTTTGTGACAGACCCATCCCGCTGGACTAAACCTATTGGGTTCGTCTGATTTGCCCAGTACTTATGGTCCCTGAGAGATCCTGCGGAGAGTTGTGACTTTGCACAACTAACAGTTCGAATACAGCCACAACCAACGAAGCGCTAAAGCTATCAAAGCCTCGTGGTGGCCGACATCGGACAAAGGGCCACGTGGCGGCGGCCATTTTACCTTCGAATCCGCCGACCCGTACTATCGACGATACTTCGACAGTACAACGTAGTCGAAGTACCGATCCACTTCGAACAGGACGTAGACATTTTCAGGCCAACAAGTGACCGACCGTATAGCCCGAATCCAGGGAACTCTTTTGGGCACGAAACGGTAGCTACGGTCGGTCATAAACGGACATTCGAGTAACTTTGGATTCCCTGGAGGGATTGGTGTGATTTTTGAGACTGTTTATGATTTAAGTATGCTGAATCTGAATATGTGCCTTTTATGTGAATATGATGGATGGATTTGGAGTTATGAAAGTTGTATAAAAATATAGTCTAAACTGCCTGTATAATAAGATTATGTGTCACACCAAGGGGAGGGAATGTGTGGGATGTACCATCGATGCCAGTGGTTGTTTTATGCCTCCCCTTGGGTGTGGCCTGTGTGTGTGAAATGCAAATAAAAGGCAGGCTGGCTGTTCCAGTCCTGAGTTCATGTTTTACCCTCATAATGGAGCTTGGTCTCGTTATTGGGGGAACCGGGAATACAAGTGACTAACGACTGTGTCTGGAGCTCGGAAGGTGGTACCGTAACAACTGGTGGCAAGCGACGGGATGATCTTCAACGCCCAAAGAAACCGCTACGACCAAGAATAAAATGGAACTACAATACCAAAACCTGAGAAGAGCTACCTTAAAAGACTTATTGGAACAAAGGGGCGGACAGGCCAGTAACCTCAAGAAGAGGGACATTATTGCTTTATTGCTGGAAATGGATGGAGTACCAGCGGCAGAGGGAACCAATGGACCCAGCCCAGACGACAGAACCCCCGAGGAGGCAAGGTTTGACCGGGCGGTAAAAATTCGGCTGGCCCATTATGGCCCCAACCCCTCCGCGGAGATCGTCACCCAGGTTCAAGCCGCTGTGGAGGCCAGCCTGCTACGCCAAAACGGTACTGCAGCGGCCCCAGTCACAGCAAACCCAGGGGACAAACAGAAAGTGCCGTTTGCGGCCTTCAAAGCCTTCAGTGAGACCGAAGGAGAGATTGACGGGTACCTTGCGGATTTTGAGCGGCAATGTGCTCTGCACAAGGTACCCCCGGCAGACTGGGTTGCTATACTGTCCGGCAAGTTATCCGGCCGGGCCAACGACGCTTTTCGGGCTATTCCGGATGAGGAGATCGGGGATTATGTTGCCGTCCGGGAAGCTTTACTTGCCCGGTATGCCGTTACACCCGAGGCATACCGGAGGAGGTTCCGGGACACTGCAAAAACAACTGGGGACTCATACGTGGAATGGGCCTGCAAGGTACATCGCACAGCCGCCCACTGGATGGCAGGGTGCCAGGCGGTGTCGGGAGAAGAGGTGCTGCAGATGTTTTTATTGGAACATTGTTTCGACAAATTGCCGACAGGGGTCAGAGAGTGGGTACGAGACCGTAAGCCTTCCACTCTACACGAGGCGGCTCGTTTGGCCGATGAGTACACTGACGCTCGCAGACTGGACAATTCCATCACCAAGGCCACAGCCAGAGCGGAATACCAACCAGCCGCTGCCACGTATCAGCCTCCCATAAACAGACCATCCGCACCCCCTCCGGCTGCCCAGTACCAACGTCCACCCCGGTTTAACGCCCGAGAGTACTCTGAACCCCTTCGGTGCTTCCTGTGCAATCAGCTAGGGCACCGGCGACAGGAGTGCCCGATGAACCGTGCCAACAGGAACCAGTCCTGGAGGAAACCCACGGGGGCCCCTTCCCCAGCACCTCTTCCAGCCGTCCACTGTGTAGAGGAAGAGGAATGCTGGGGCATATTACATGAGGCGGACCCTGTTCAGGCTGCCCACCAGGACAATCGACAACACCACAGACAGAGTGTAAAGGTCAACGGAAAGGAAGCCAGTGGGCTACGAGACACTGGTGCAACCCTGACTTTGCTCCAAAAGCACCTAGTGTCCGAAGCGCAACATACCGGGGATACCGTGGCAGTACGAGTAGCCGGGGGTGCAGTATTTCGTCTACCCGTGGCCCGGGTACATTTGGATTGGGGAGTGGGCGCTAGACACGTGAATGTGGGGGTCATTAAGGATTTACCCGCTGATGTTCTTCTTGGCAACGACTTGGCCCCCCTGGTTTCGGCCTTTGCCCCCATGGGCCCCGCTGCAGTGGACGCTGTTACGACCCGTGCCCAGACCCGTGCCACTGAGGCCGGCCCACCTGCTGTTGAGACCCAGGTAAGACTCTCTACCCCGACTTGTACCTTAGACCAGGCCCCGTTCGGCTGGGATACCCCAGAGATGTACGGGAAAGAAACTAGGGAGGACCCGACGTTAGCCAAGTACAGAGCCAGGGCCGACGCTGGGGAAGAAGGAGTAGGTGGGGAACACTACGAGTGGGTGGGGGATAGGCTGTACAGGATCCCGAAACCTTCCCCGAAACCGAATGCCCCTTCGCAGAAGCGACAGCTAGTAGTACCTGCAAAGTATCGGCAGGAGATTCTGCGGATTGGACATGACGTGCCCTTAGCAGGTCATCTAGGTTCCCACCGCACAGCTCATAGAATCACCCAAAACTTTTTCTGGCCCAATTTTAACCGAGATGTGCGGATGTATTGTAGCACGTGCGACACTTGTCAACGGGTAGGTAAGCGGGGAGATCATCCAAAAGCTAGGCTACAGCCGATGCCTATCATTGGAGAGCCTTTTTCCCGCATAGCCGTTGACATTGTGGGTCCACTGGCCAGGGCTAGTCCATCCGGTAAGAAATATATTCTTACTGTGGTAGACTACGCCACCCGTTACCCAGAGGCAGTAGCGCTGTCTAATATAGAGGCAGAGACGGTTGCTGATGCCCTGGTTAAAGTCTTTACTAGGGTCGGGTTCCCGCAGGAGATCCTCTCTGATCAGGGAACCCAATTTACCGCTGTGCTCACCCAGCAGCTGTGGAAGGTGTGCGGCATCAACCCGCTACTTAGTTCACCCTATCACCCACAGACTAACGGTCTCTGCGAGCGATTTAATGGTACCCTCAAACAGATGCTGAGGACCTTTACTGACACTTGCAGAGACTGGGAGCGATTCCTGCCTCATCTGCTATTTGCATACAGAGAGGTGCCCCAGGAATCAACTGGGTTCTCCCCCTTTGAGTTACTCTATGGGAGAAGGGTTCGTGGACCCCTAGATCTCATTAGAGGACACTGGGAGGGGGAGACGGAGCAAGAAGGGACCCCCATAGTACCGTATGTGCTGGAACTCCGGGACCGTATGGAGAAACTATCCCTGATGGTAAGGGAAAATCTCCGGGCGGCCCAGGGGAAACAGAAACGATGGTACGATCGGGGTGCTCGACAGCGGGTCTTCCAGGTTGGGCAGAAGGTCTTAGTACTCAAACCTGTGAAGGCAAACAAGATGCAAGCATCTTGGCAGGGCCCGTACAAGGTGTTAGCTCAGGTATGCGATACTACCTATCTCATAGCCAGCTGTTCGGATGAAAGGGTACAACGATCCTTTCATGTGAACATGCTCAAGGAGTATCAGGAACGACCCGAAGATGTTGCAGCAGTTTGTGCCCCAGCTACCGACGACACCGAGAACTTACCTTTACCGGACCTGTTAGAAAGGGATCCCCAGACCGACCTTACTAGCCTCGTACAGTTAGGTGACCGACTAAGCCCGGCCGAGCAAACCCAGGCAAGACAGCTTCTGTGGGAGAAGCAGGCGACATTCTCCCAAGAACCCGGGTACACCCCACTAGCTATACACAAGGTCGAGACACCCGGACAGAACCCCCTACGACAACCTCCATACCGCATCCCGGAAGCAGTCCGAGAAGGAATGCGGAAGGAGATACAGGAGATGACCCGGCTGGGGGTTATTGAGCACTCCGATAGTCCGTGGGCGTCGCCCGTAGTCCTAGTACCCAAGAAAGATGGGACCACCCGGTTCTGTGTGGATTACAGGCGGCTCAACGAGCGGACTACCACGGACGCCTACCCGATGCCCCGGATAGACGAGTTATTAGACCGCATTGCCAGGGGGCGCTACCTGACCACCATTGACCTATGTAAAGGGTACTGGCAGATCCCCCTGGCCGAGGATGCTATCCCCAAGTCGGCCTTCGTCACCCCGTTTGGCCTATACCAGTTTAGGGTTATGCCATTCGGGATGAAGAACGCTCCGGCTACCTTCCAGCGTATGGTGGATAGGCTCCTAGATGGCTTCCAGGGATTTGCATGTGCATACCTGGACGACATCGCGGTTTACAGTGAGTCTTGGGAAGACCACCTAGTACACGTAGGGGTAGTGCTGGACAAAATTCGGGCCGCCGGCCTGACTCTGAAACCAGACAAGTGCCATTTAGGCATGGCAGAAGTGCAGTACTTGGGTCACCGGGTGGGTTGTGGGAGCCAGAGACCCGAACCGGCCAAGGTGGAAGCAGTAGCTAACTGGCCCACACCTATCACCAAGACCCAAGTACTTGCCTTCCTAGGGACAGCGGGTTACTATCGACGTTTTGTCCCCGACTACAGTACGATTGCCAAGCCCCTAACTGATTTGACTAAAAAGAATTTACCTAGGCAGGTCCTGTGGTCTCCAGCTTGTGAAGCCGCGTTTCAAGCCCTGAAGCAGGCTCTTGTGAATGCCCCTGTCCTGGCTGCCCCAGTCCCTAACAAACGTTTTCTTGTCCACACAGACGCTTCCATGTATGGACTGGGGGCTGTGCTGAGCCAGGTCGGGGAGGATGGCGGAGAACACCCTGTCGCATATCTCAGCAGAAAGTTACTACCTCGAGAAGTGAGTTATGCGGCAGTAGAGAAAGAGTGTTTAGCCCTGGTCTGGGCACTGAAGAAACTGAGCCCCTACCTATACGGACAAGAATTTTCCCTCGTAACAGACCACAACCCCCTCGTCTGGCTTAACCGGGTCTCTGGGGACAATGGCAGACTGCTGAGGTGGAGTTTGGCCTTGCAGCCTTATAATTTCACTATCAGCTACCGACCCGGTAAGCAGAATGGGAATGCGGATGGGTTATCCCGGCAAATAGACGTCCCTATTCTCTCTAAGTCCGGTCATCCCCAAGTTGACCCGCCACAGGGTCAAGCCGGGTCTGCCGGAGTGTTCCACAAGGAGGGAGCCATGTGACAGACCCATCCCGCTGGACTAAACCTATTGGGTTCGTCTGATTTGCCCAGTACTTATGGTCCCTGAGAGATCCTGCGGAGAGTTGTGACTTTGCACAACTAACAGTTCGAATACAGCCACAACCAACGAAGCGCTAAAGCTATCAAAGCCTCGTGGTGGCCGACATCGGACAAAGGGCCACGTGGCGGCGGCCATTTTACCTTCGAATCCGCCGACCCGTACTATCGACGATACTTCGACAGTACAACGTAGTCGAAGTACCGATCCACTTCGAACAGGACGTAGACATTTTCAGGCCAACAAGTGACCGACCGTATAGCCCGAATCCAGGGAACTCTTTTGGGCACGAAACGGTAGCTACGGTCGGTCATAAACGGACATTCGAGTAACTTTGGATTCCCTGGAGGGATTGGTGTGATTTTTGAGACTGTTTATGATTTAAGTATGCTGAATCTGAATATGTGCCTTTTATGTGAATATGATGGATGGATTTGGAGTTATGAAAGTTGTATAAAAATATAGTCTAAACTGCCTGTATAATAAGATTATGTGTCACACCAAGGGGAGGGAATGTGTGGGATGTACCATCGATGCCAGTGGTTGTTTTATGCCTCCCCTTGGGTGTGGCCTGTGTGTGTGAAATGCAAATAAAAGGCAGGCTGGCTGTTCCAGTCCTGAGTTCATGTTTTACCCTCATAATGGAGCTTGGTCTCGTTATTGGGGGAACCGGGAATACAAGTGACTAACGACTGTGTCTGGAGCTCGGAAGGTGGTACCGTAACAGTCTTTTCACCTTCTCCTACTTGGGAATATTTTCATGATGTACTATTTACCCAGTACTTCATGTTTTTTATTAGAATTATTTATTATCATTTTTTAACATGAATAAAGTACCTCTTTTTGACAATATCATTTTCTACAAGTCATCTTTGATTTATATGGATGTAATCTAAAGTATCATTAGGGCACCAACACGGAACACTTTAGTATCTATTTTTATTCTGTTTGCTACAGTTGCTGTTTCTGGCGGTTAGCCCAAATTTTTATACTGGAGACTGTTAATTAGGATGCTAGTTTGTGATACTAACAAGCCTAGATTTCGTTTTTTATCCTTTTTCTTTTTTATATGAAAGTAGAATAAATTCATAAGAACCTTATCCGATTCTGTATTGTATATTCAAGCAGGTAGGAGGTTATTTATGATATATGCTCAAAGACTCTATATGTTACAATTACTTGTTTTTATGCTTGGACTGATCCCTCATTTATCTACAATTTGGACTTTTATACATTGCTGATATATAAGACTAAGGAACTGTCTATTAACTCTTTCCTGGATGTTCTAAGCGTTTTAGAATTTTAGAATTGTATTGATATTTATATCTACATTTATTCTCTGTCAATATATCATATATTTAGTATTTATTAGTTACATGTTATAAGCTTCTGGATACTTTTATCTTTATAATTGTTGTGATATGTTTTACTGTTTTGAAACACCAATATTTGTGTTCAGCGAAGTCTCCCAAGTATAATGGTTACCCTTATGTACAGGTGTTATGGTGTTTTCAAAGGTTACAGAGTCAAATATAAGGCTTGCATTTCCGTTTTTCACATTGAAATTTGCCAGATTGGTTACGTTGCCTTTGAGACCATATTGTAGCCCAGGAATGAAAATTACCCCCATGATGGCATACCATTTGCAATAATAGACAACCCAAGGTATTGCAAATGGGGTGTGTCCAGTCTTTTCTAGTAGCCACTTAGTCACAAACACTGGCCAAAATTGGCATTCAAATTAGTTTTTTGCATTTTTTTACACACAAACAAATATGACCACTAAATTTGGCCAGTTTTTGCTACCAAATAGCTACTAAAAAAGACTGGACATACCCCATGTGCAATACCTTGGGTTGTCTACTAGTGATATACCGAACTGTTCGCTGGCGAATAGTTCCAGGCGAACATAGCGTGTTCGCATTCGCCACCGCGGGCGAACACATGCGTGGTTCGATCTGCCCCCTATTTGTCATCATTGAGCAAACTTTGACCCTGTGCCTCACGGTCAGCAGACACATTCCAGCCAATCAGCAGCACACCCTCCCTAGCAGACCCTCTCACCTCCCTCCCAGCATCCATTTTAGATTCATTCTGAAGCTGCATGCTTAGATAGAGGAGGGAAAGGGTAGCTGCTGCTCATTAGATAGGGAAATTGATAGCGAGGCAAGGGTATTCAGTGTCCACTACAGTCCTGAAGGACTCATCTGATCTCTGCTGTAAGGACAACACACCAAAAAGCCCTTTTTAGGGCTAGAACACCAGTCTGCTTTTGTTTTTTTCTGTGTAATGTAATTGCAGTCGCCTGCCTGCCAGCTTCTGTGTCAGGCTCACATGGATAATGTGCCCATTTGCCCAGTCAGTGCCACCACTCATATCTGGTGTCACAATAGCTTAAGCTTGACATTTAAAAAGTAAAACAATTTTTCACTGTAATAGATTGAAGAGCAGTTAGTTGCCTGCCAGCTTCTGTGTCAGGCTCACAGTGGATACCGTGCCCATTTTCCCAGTGCCACCACTCATATCTGGTGTCACAATAGCTTAAAATAGTTTTTCACTGTAATAGATTGAATAGCAGTTAGTTGTCTGCAAGCGTCTGGGTGTCAGGCCTTCAGCGTGTGCTCTGCAGACCTCTGCCAGTGTACTTTGCCACTCATATCTGGTGTCTCTATAGCGTGCTTTTACAAAGAAAAAAAGTTTTTCAGTGTAAGCTAATAGCAGTCAGTGTCCTTAAAGCGGGTGCGTCAGGCCTTCAGCGTGTGCTCTGCAGACCTCTGCCAGTGTACTTTGACAGTTGCCACTCATATCTGGTGTCTCTATAGCGTGCTTTTACAAAGAAAAAATGTTTTTCAGTGTAAGCTAATAGCAGTCAGTGTCCTTAAAGCAGGTGTGTCAGGCCTTCAGCGTGTGCTCTGCAGACCCCTGCCAGTGTACTCTGACAGTTGCCACTCATATCTGGTGTCTCTATAGCGTGCTTTTACAAAGAAAAAAGTTTTTCAGTGTAAGCTAATAGCAGTCAGTGTCCTTAAAGTGGGTGTGTCAGGCCTTCAGCGTGTGCTCTGCAGACCCCTTCCAGTGTACTTTGACAGTTGCCACTCATATCTGGTGTCTCTATAGCGTGCTTTTACAAAGAAAAAAGTTTTTCAGTTTAAGCTAATAGCAGTCAGTTTTCTTAAAGCGGGTGTGTCAGGCCTTCAGCGTGTGCTCTGCAGACCTCTGCCAGTGTACTTTGACAGTTGTCACTCATATCTGGTGTCTCTATAGCGTGCTTTTACAAAGAAAAAAAGTTTTTCAGTGTAAGCTAATAGCAGTCAGTGTCCTTAAAGCGGGTGTGTCAGGCCTTCAGCGTGTGCTCTGCAGACCTCTGACAGTGTACTTTGACAGTTGCCACTCATATCTGGTGTCTCTATAGCGTGCTTTTACAAAGAAAAAAAGTTTTTCAGTGTAAGCTAATAGCAGTCAGTGTCCTTAAAGCAGGTGTGTCAGGCCTTCAGCGTGTGCTCTGCAGACCCCTGCCAGTGTACTCTGACAGTTGCCACTCATATCTGGTGTCTCTATAGCGTTCTTTTACAAAGAAAAAAGTTTTTCAGTGTAAGCTAATAGCAGTCAGTTTCCTTAAAGCGGGTGTGTCAGGCCTTCAGCGTGTGCTCTGCAGACCTCTGCCAGTGTACTTTGACAGTTGCCACTCATATCTGTTGTCTCTATAGCGTGCTTTTACAAAGAAAAAAAGTTTTCAGTGTAAGCTGATAGCAGTCAGTGTCCTTAAAGCGGGTGTGTCAGGCCTTCAGCGTGTGCTCTGCAGACCTCTGCCAGTGTACTTTGACAGTTGCCACTCATATCTGGTGTCTCTATAGCGTGCTTTTACAAAGAAAAAAAGTTTTTCAGTGTAAGCTAATAGCAGTCAGTGTCCTTAAAGCGGGTGTGTCAGGCCTTCAGCGTGTACTCTGCCAACATTTGCCAGTTCACAGTGCCACTCATATCTGGTGTCCCAATAGCTTGCATTTAAAAACCCAAAAACTTTTTTCACTGTTATAGATTGAATAGCAGTTAGTTGTCTCCAAGCGTCTGTGTGTCAGGCCTGCTCATCTGCCCACAGTCAGGTGTCTGTCAAGGACATGTTTGAGCGTAAGAAGCCAATGTCAGAAAGTCACCCCCTTGCCCAGCGTCTGACAGATAGCTTGTCTGTACTATTAAGAGCCAACAGGGTGTCATCGCTATAGGATATAAAACATACAGTATGGCAGCACTCCAAACCAGTGATACAGAAGTACACACAGATTAAATAACAAATATTTACCAAAAAAGCGCGCTAAACTGATCTGTAAATAGAAAATGACAACAAATAGTGCAGACTATCTGAACAAGGTCCAAAATATGTGAAAGGGGGGATATGGGGAAAGAACTCACATTTACCAGAGCCCTATCACCCCAGGCTCTGGGTTTGCAATGCTCCACTTGAGAGTGAAGATTCCCACACTGATTAAGCTCCAAGCTCACTGGAAACCGATAAAACTGTGCAATATAGGACAGAGAGAGGCAGGACCTCCAATTGAATAGTATCAAAGACAATTTATTAAAAATAAATGGTTAAAAACTCTTACTTTGCGAGTGGTGGGTTATGCTAACATAGCTACCCACATAAAAGCATGTAAACAGCAAGTACAAAATCACTTCCTGGTTTCGTCCGTCCCGATCACGTGATCACTTCCGGGTCCGCCTCTCTCGTGACGTGTGTGTGACGCGTTTCGTCCGCCTCCACACGTCAGAGGAAGCCTGTGGTGGCGGGCGAAACGCGTCACATATCCTTTCCCTCGTACACCCGGAAGGCCTGATTATACCCAGTCTCGCTATCACAGAGCTTATACATCTTTACACCATACCTAGAGCGCTTGGAAGGAACATACTGCTTGAATCCCAGCCTTCATCAGGGATTCATCCATGCATATATTCCTTCCAGGTGTATAAGCCTCTGCAAACCTGGCAGCAAAGTGGGTAATCAGGGGCCGGATTTTATACAGCCTGTCAAACTGGGGATGCTCCCTAGGGGGACACAGGCTGTTGTCGCTGAAGTGCATGAAATGCAGAATCATTTCATATCTCTTCCACGACATACATTGGGAGTAAATGGGGGTAGAGCAGATGGGGCTACTGCTCCAGTAGGAGCGGATGAAGGGCTTCTTTATGATGCCCATCAGCATAGTCAATGCCCAGAATCTTTTAAATTCTGGCACAGTGTGTATCTTTGCCAAAAAAGAGTCCGGATTTGTAGCTCGGAATTGATGGGCATATAAATTAGTTTGGGCTACAATGTTCCCCAATACAGGGATCCTTAGGACAGGTGTCAATCCATATCTGCCAAGTGACCCTATGTAGGGGTAACAGTCTTTATTCTGCTCTCTGTCAGTGTTTATCATGGTCTCTGAGGACAGGTGTCAATCCATATCTGCCAAGTGACCCGATATAGGGGGAACAGTCTCTATTCTGCTCTGTGTCAGTGTGTATCAAGGTCTCTGAGGACAGGTGTCAATCCATACCTGCCAAGTGACCCTATGTAGGGGGAACAGTCTCTTTTCTGCTCTGTGTCAGTGTGTATCAGGGGCTTTGAAGACAGGTGTCAATCCATATCTTCCAAGTGACCCTATGTAGGGGGAACAGTCCCTATTCTGCTCTGTGTGAGGAGGAGGAACGGGAAATGAGTAGCTCGGCATCCAACCTTGTGCAAATGTGGTCTTTCATGCTGTCGTGCCTGTTGAGGGACCCTCGTATAAAAAGGCTGAAGGAGAACGACCTGTGCTGGATGTCCACACTACTAGACCCCCGGTATAAGCAGACAGTGGTGGAAATGTTACCGAATTACAAGTCGGAAAGGATGCAGCATTTGCAAGATAAATTAAAAAGTATGCTTTACACAGCGTATAAGGGTGATGTCACAGCACAACGGGAATCTAACAGGGGAAGAGGTGAAAGTCATCCTCCTCCTCCCACGACCACGCCATATCTGCCAGTGCCAAGTGACCCTATGTAGAGGGAACAGTCTCTATTCTGCTCTTTGTCAGTGTGTATCAGGGGCTTTGAGGACATGTGTCAATCCATATCTGCCAAGTGACCCTATGTAGGGGGAACAGTCTCTATTCTGCTCTGTGTCAGTGTGTATCAAGGTCTCTGAGGACAGGTGTCAATCCATACCTGCCAAGTGACCCTATGTAGGGGGAACAGTCTCTTTTCTGCTCTGTGTCAGTGTGTATCAGGGGCTTTGAGGACAGGTGTCAATCCGTTTCTTCCAAGTGACCCTATGTAGGGGGAACAGTCCCTATTCTGCTCTGTGTGAGGAGGAGGAACGGGAAATGAGTAGCTCGGCATCCAACCTTTTGCAAATGTGGTCTTTCATGCTGTCGTGCCTGTTGAGGGACCCTCGTATAAAAAGGCTGAAGGAGAACGACCTGTGCTGGGTGTCCACACTACTAGACCCCCGGTATAAGCAGACAGTTGTGGAAATGTTACCGAATTACAAGTCGGAAAGGATGCAGCATTTGCAAGATGAACTAAAAAGTATGCTTTACACAGTGTATAAGGGTGATGTCACAGCACAACGGGAATCTAACAGGGGAAGAGGTGAAAGTCATCCTCCTCCTCCAACGACCACGCCATATCTGCCAGTGCCAAGTGACCCTATGTAGAGGGAACAGTCTCTATTCTGCTCTTTGTCAGTGTGTATCAGGGGCTTTGAGGACATGTGTCAATCCATATCTGCCAAGTGACCCTATGTAGGGGGAACAGTCTCTATTCTGCTCTGTGTCAGTGTGTATCAAGGTCTCTGAGGACAGGTGTCAATCCATACCTGCCAAGTGACCCTATGTAGGGGGAACAGTCTCTTTTCTGCTCTGTGTCAGTGTGTATCAGGGGCTTTGAGGACAGGTGTCAATCCATATCTTCCAAGTGACCCTATGTAGGGGGAACAGTCCCTATTCTGCTCTGTGTGAGGAGGAGGAACGGGAAATGAGTAGCTCGGCATCCAACCTTGTGCAAATGTGGTCTTTCATGCTGTCGTGCCTGTTGAGGGACCCTCGTATAAAAAGGCTGAAGGAGAACGACCTGTGCTGGGTGTCCACACTACTAGACCCCCGGTATAAGCAGACAGTGGTGGAAATGTTACCGAATTACAAGTCGGAAAGGATGCAGCATTTGCAAGATAAATTAAAAAGTATGCTTTACACAGCGTATAAGGGTGATGTCACAGCACAACGGGAATCTAACAGGGGAAGAGGTAAAAGTCATCCTCCTCCTCCCACGACCACGCCATATCTGCCAGTGCCAAGTGACCCTATGTAGAGGGAACAGTCTCTATTCTGCTCTTTGTCAGTGTGTATCAGGGGCTTTGAGGACATGTGTCAATCCATATCTGCCAAGTGACCCTATGTAGGGGGAACAGTCTCTATTCGGCTCTGTGTCAGTGTGTATCATGGTCTCTGAGGACAGGTGTCAATCCATATCTGCCAAGTGACCCTATGTAGGGATAACAGTCTCTTTTCTGCTCTTTGTCAGTGTGTATCAGGGGCTTTGAGGACAGGTGTCAATCCATATCTGCCAAGTGACCCTATGTAGGGGGAACAGTCTCTATTCTGCTCTGTGTCAGTGTGTATCATGGTCTCTGAGGACAGGTGTCAATCCATGTGTCAAGGTGTCAATATGTCATATGTCAGGTGTCAATCCATATCCATTGTGATTTAGGAATGTTAGGTGATTTCTGCCCTTTATGTATTAAAACCAGACTCTGCATCAACTGTGTAATTTTCCATGGGAGTTTTGCCATGGATCCCCCTCCGGCATGCCACAGTCCAGGTGTTAGTCCCCTTGAAACAACTTTTCCATCACTTTTGTGGCCAGAAAGAGTCCCTGTGGGTTTTAAAATTCGCCTGCCCATTGAAGTCAATGGCGGTTCGCCCGGTTTGCCGGTTCGCGAACGTTTGTGGAAGTTCCTGTTCGCCGTTCGCGAACCAAAAATTTCGTGTTCGCGACATCACTATTGTCTACTATTGCAAATGGCATGCCATCATGGGGGTAATTTTCATTCCTGGGCTACCATATGGTCTCAAAGGCATGGTAACCAATCTGGCGAATTTTAATGTGAAAAAATAGAAAAATGCAACATGCTATATTTGCCCCTGTAACTTCCTAAAACACCATATAACCTGCACATAGGGGGTAATTTTTTTTTGGGGGGGGGGCAATTTTCTGTATTTTTTATAATAAATAAGCATTTATGTATATATATGTTACATCAAATTAAAGCCCTTTCTGTCCTTTAAAAAATGGTATATAATGTGCGTCGGTGCAATAAATTAGTAAAATGCAAATTGCAAACAGCAAAAAATGCAAAAAATGCCGTTGTGATTAAGTGAAAGACAAGCTTCTGAAGCTCTGTCCTTAAGGGGTTAAGGGGTTACAAATGATATCCCTTAATATTAGTTGTTTTCAAGTATTCATCCAGTTACTGTTTAGACATCTATACAGGCTCTGAGAAAACATATTCTTCAGGCAGAAAATTCAAAATCCTTGTTGTTCTTACTTTAAAAAAAAACATTCCTTTGCCTAAGACTAAATTTCCTTTCTTCGATTCTAACTGTTTGACCTTGTGTCCTATGTATAGTCCTGTTCATGAACAGAGTTTAAGACAATGGTTTGTAATGACCCTGAATATATTGGTATAATGCTATCATATGCCCTCTAAGGCACTATTTATCTAAACAAATTTGATTTTATTAATCTCTATTTATAACTAAAATGTTCAATTTTCAGCCTATCTCGGCACTTTTTATAATGCCAAAATATGCCTTCTTAAGAACAGGTGCCAAACATTGGACAGCATATTTAAGGTGTTATCTCACTATTGATTTATAAAGAGGCAAAATTTAATTTTTATCAAGAGAACACATTCACACATTATTATGACAATATACTCTAACCTACTCAGTATTTTTATTAATATATAAATGATGATGCCAAGAAGTAGTTCGAAAGTTCATACATTTATTAAAGTCTTGCACAAAACTTTTAAGAAACAGTTTTAGTTTGAAGCAAAGGTGCTCTGGATCCAGGAGTTGTAGTTGCAGACCCTGGCGTAGACTCCGGGGTAGTTCCTCAAAGCACAGCCATATCCCCAGGACACAATACCCTGGAGCTGACCATTACAGACCACGGGGCCACCAGAATCACCCTGTGGGAAGTAGAGAGAATGTAAAATATTAAAAAATATATAGTTACTATATGCATTAATTCATAGGAGTGATAAAGATATAGCCATGGATTTTGAGCTTTATTTCACTTACTCACTGGAAATATAAAATTTTAAATCAAACAGCAATTTTCAGATACATTACCTGGCAGGAATCCTTGCCTCCTTCAACGTATCCAACACAGATCATGTTACTGGTGATCTGTCCTGGGTAGGCACTGCTACACTGAGCACTTGTCAGGATGGGTGCGTTCAAACACTGAAGGAGACTTGGATAATTGGCTGAAATAAAATGGAATAAAATTATTATCTGTTACATATGCTCACTATTTATGAGTTTATTGTAGTATGTTATCTCTGTTAGGTATTGAGCTAAAAAGTTTTGCTAATAAATACTATTTATCTGATTCTTCAGTTGCCCTGAATCTCAATTGACTTATTAATTCACTATTTGCCTGCCACATCCATACCAAACTTTGCTGAAGGCCACAACATTGAAAGACCAGTATATAATCAAACAAGAAATCCCCCCTTCCTGTATATACAATATTAACTAGTTATAGAGAGTAATGAAATGTTTAATCATTTGTGTCTGTAGCAATATTAAATTTTGTGATGTAAATGTAAAATAAGACATGTTATAAGCACTTTACTTTTTTAACTCTAAACTGGAAGTTGTTTCCATGTGCTATTTGTCAGAGCAATTTCTAATATAAACTTACTTCCACTGCTGAGTGTGTTTCCCCAGCCAGAAATCAGACAGCTGGTTCCGGCAGCAGCACAGCCAGAGGGCAGAGACACAGTCTTCACATAGCTATTGAGGGTGGCGGCACTAGCAAGTTTGATCAACATGATGTCATTGTCGGTGGTCCTGGAGTTGTAGCTGGGGTGTCTGATGACCTTGGCAGAGTTAATAAACTGCTCAGTGCCCTCACTTACATCGATGTTGTGCTCTCCCAGTCTGACCTGAACACTCCTGCATGAGGGAAACATAGTACATTTTTAAGAGTAAGTCAACACATTGGTCAAATTTATTCATTCTGAATATAAACTGGTTATGCATTTCTACAAAAATGTCATTAATCTATGTCAATGTTAAGTTAAACTTACGCCTTGTAGCAATGGGCAGCAGACACCACCCACAGGCTGGTAACCAGGGTACCTCCGCAGAAGTGATAGCCAGAGTTGAGGGATACAATGTATGGGACGGAGTTCTTGGTGCAGGTGTAACCTCCTACAATCTTATCATCATCATCCTCAAATGCAACTGTGGGCAGAAGAAGAAAAAAAAATTTTAGCCACTATGATCATGAGTTGTTAGGCTTGCTGCTATGTATTAGTCATCTACAAATATTGCATGTCATATTGTAAATTATATATTTTATAGTGAAATTCAGATGGCTCAATAAAAAGTACTTATATGGTTTAATTTAAGGTGTGAACTATACATGCAGTCAAACATGATGGCAAATTTATTTTTTAACAATCTTTTTATGTGATAGAAATTACAACATTGGTAGATGGAAAACATTAGGCTTAATTAAAAAATAATAATAATAACAACATTCAAAGTAATCCATGATATTACATTTAAAATATAAATGCGTTTAAGGTAAGAGTGGATATTTTTTTTTGTTTGTTTTAGTATTTTTAAGCATATTATTGATTTTTACAAATAACTTTGTGATGGCATAGGCATATGTTGTTCTTTCGTTAACGTTTCTGCAGACGAATACGAAAACCACAGGAATTTTTGCCGAAAACGCTTTTGTTCGAAAACTAATGCACATGTCTAATAGATATCAAATCAATCTCTATTGAATCATAGCAAAATTGGAATACTAGTTGAGGACATCCCGAAAATGCAATAAATTAAAAATTGCTCCAATATACATAAATAGTATATAGATATTCCTATGAATATAGTTATAGTGTCAGGTATCTATTATATGAGCTTTATTGTGTCCGGTTCTATAGATATCCACAACACTATCTGTATTTTATCTGATTTACTAAAAGAAAAATATAGTGATAGGATACTCCTTGTTAGTATCCTATATCCTAGTAGGGTACTACGTATTTAAGAATCTATCAAAACTTCTCAAGTTTCCTAAAAGTATCAGAGGAAGCACTCTGTTATAAAGATATTCTATAACATATGGTTGATTAGTAATAGTTATTCCATATCCAGAGAAAACGCCACATAGAAGAATCAAAAATAATAAAGATAAGTATAAATTAATACATTCAAAAAGGTTTGTCTCTCTAGAAATATATTTGGAAATTAATTGCAAGAGTATTCCCCATAGAGACCATGATGCTTAGAATTGCTCAATGGTATATATTAGTGGTTAGATTCTTGGAGTATCCAGCTGTCAAGATGTTAGAGAAAAGGGGGGGAGTAGAGGGTATAGATGTGAAGGTATACTGCTTGAAAATCTTGCAGTGAAAATAATTTACAAAGCCTCTCTCCCTGTTAAACTATCTAGACAGCAATGGAGCAAACAGAATTAAACATAGTGACAGGTTCCGTGCCAAGTGTTAAGTGCCCACAAATTAAAAAGAAAGTAAAGCGCCAGACGCGCGTTTCGGTGCTGTAGAGAAAACACCTTCATCAGAGGCACATACCTAATGTTGAATAATTATTAGACTACTTTATATTTCCAGGAAATCCCACTGTGATAAGCATATTGTGTGTTTACTTTTTGTTTTTTTTGTATACAATTCTTGGGGTTAAACCCCTTGAGATCCCCGGAGTCTCTATTTGGTACTCTAGATAGTTGGTCATGGCTGAACTATTGACATATGTCATAGGTATCTAGCTGTGACTAACTATACTCTATATATACTTGTTCCATATTTACTTTTAGCAAAATTATGAAAAAGAAAAAAAATATATAATTATTTTATCTTGAAAGTCCAGAAAGATCAAAAGTAAACATTTATTACAGCTCCAAAGCTGGAATTAAATAAGTGGTGGGGAAATTGGTTCAACATATGTAACAATAATATTAAATTGTTTTTTTAATTGACAAGGAAAGTACTACTACTAATAATATTTCTTACCAGCAGCTCCAAGGAGCACGCAGATCAGAAGAAGCTTCATGCTGGAGGTATGCCTGTGGAATGGTCTTGCTTGAAATTAAGTGAGTATTTATATATTTTAACCAAAGTTACACCTACCCCGGTATACTGTTATCATATTATGTAACTACGACACAATCTGGTTAATGTGTATCTGAATTATAGGTACATGCTATATTATCAATTACCTTGAATTTAGAAATTTTCCAAGAATGTATAACATTTATGTACCGAGGTTAAGTCAACATTTATCATGCTTTAGTTTGGCTGCAGCAGAAGCCGATATGAATTATTGCATAATAAATCAATGTGTACAGTGATTGCTTTACTGGTGATATTTAATAGCAAAGACAGAATCATGGGCCCATGAGACACACTCAAAGAGAAAAAGATTAACAATTGGTACACGGGTACACAAGTACCTCAACAGATAGATAGTTTGGGTTTTGGAAGGCCTAACAAGACAATATTGGAGACCATGAGAATTTTCCTTAGAAATCTGACTTGAGGAGGCTGGAAGTTGAACTGGTAGAGCTCAACAGCAGCAAACGATAAAACCAGTAGTGGTTTAATTTGTAATTAAACCACTACTGGTTAACTCCACAGTTTGCAGAAAAAGTACTCTCCAAATCCATGAGTAATGGATCCTCTTTGTCAATATAGAAATGTGTGGAGGTAATAACACCAATACAGACTAGTGTTGCTTGCTGAATGATTGCTATGTTCCAGTACACCACGATAAAGGGCTCACTCCCCAGGCTCACACCATAATCTAGCAGTAGTATACAGGTCCCATACCACACTGGGGGGTAATGGGCTCATCCCAGCACACACATAAGACATAGAAACAAGCTCACAAAAGGTAGATACGCCTGCTGACCGAAGACAGGGAATCACGATACATACTCTGAATGTACACCTTACCCCAGAGAGAGAGAACGGACACGGGAAGTAGGCCCGGTAAACTGGAACCTTAGGGGATTGATGTATGACTTTTCTTGTGGGGATGTCCCAACTCCAGCTAGTAATGTCGAACGGTGATAGAAAAGGATACGAATGACTGCTGTCCAAAAGTTTTATTATCATAATTACATACAGTGTAACATGTTGTATATTGAGATTGCATAATGACCTGTTCACTATGTAGAATTTGAATAAGCATAATTTAAAACGTGAAATTTCATGTATTCCCCCCTCCTCCTTTTTCTCTTATTCTGTACCCCTTGAAAACTTCTTAATAAAGAAAGATTGACTATAAACCACTACTGGTTATATCAGTTGTTTCTTGGAGTGTCACAACAAACAATTCAGGATATGGCAGTGTAAATTAGATGTATATAAGTGTAAGCATTCTTAAGGTGCCTCCCCCGATGTAATGGGGGGCCAACAGATCTATCTGATCACCTCCAGAGAATTATTCCACCACAGGACTTCCACAGGTTAAGGTAAAAAATTAGAAATTTATTCGATAAAAAAATATAATAAGCAGTCACCAATCAGCATAGGATATGAAGAGCAGAAAAAAAGGTCCTACGCGTTTCGTTCTAAATGAACTTCCTCAGGGACCGCAGTAAAAACAATTGAAAATGTATCAATACATATTCCAAAACAAACATATCCATATATATTTTGGAATATGTAGTGAGCGGCCGCCTCTCCCCATTTCCATCATCAACGCCTTCCATCGTGGGTCCCCAATCTTCCAGACTCTCGATGTGGGTCTCAGGCTTATCACCAGGTTGCCCCTGTTGTAGGTGGCAGGTCCCGGTGTGTTTTTGTCTCGTTTTCGTCGAGTTTTCTGTTGAGGTCTGGTAAATACAGAGGGAGCCCAGCTTACATGTTATTTCTCGGCTTGCTGACTTGGCCCAGACCCCCGTGTCTTGCCTATTTTTATTGGTGAACTGTGCATAGGACTGTTGGGCTTGAGTGAGAGAGGCTTTCAGGAGTTCCATATTTTTTTTTATTTGCCCTACAAAGTCATTAACTCTAGGAAATGGGTATGTGTTGAGATCAAAGAAGAACAGCACAAAGAAAGAGTGGACTGCGCCACACATTTTGCAATAAAACAAAGAGTAAATAGATATACAAATTGTTACAAGACTTATATATAGTCCCAACAAAAAAGTATTGTCTCTATAAAAGAGATAAGTACAATTTTAGGTACTTGATACAACCTAGATCCCTTAAACCTGAAGAATATGTATTTTTCATTTCTCAGATGTCCATATATATATGGAAGAGATAAAAACAGAAAAAAACAATAGTGCAATATGTCTAATACAGTAGATATAATAAAGCAACAATGTTGCACTCACATTTAGTAGAGCTCTGATACAGCGTACAGCGGTACAGTCCCCACTTATAGGATATGGTGTGAGTGTCCTCAAAAGTGGAGGTCTGAGGAACCCAAGGAAAAATATAAAAAGGCAACAATAGTGCTCGCAA
Source organism: Pelobates fuscus (assembly GCF_036172605.1). NCBI lineage: Eukaryota > Metazoa > Chordata > Amphibia > Anura > Pelobatidae > Pelobates > Pelobates fuscus. The sequence goes on from NC_086326.1 coordinate 39,158,509, forward strand.
TAAAATATGTACTAGATTTGACTAATTTTCAAATATTTTATTGAGAGCACTAGCGTTGCCTTTTTATATTTATCATTGGGTTCCTGAGACCTCCACCATTGAGGACACTAACACCATATCATGTTTGTAATATATGCCAGAGCTGGCTAGACCTCTACTATGTGAGTGCAACATCGTTACATTATTATATCTACTGTATTAGACCTGTTGCACTATAGTTTTTTCTATTTTTTATCTCTTATATATATATATATATATATGGACATCTGAGAAATTAAAAAAGACATATTCTTCAAGCTTAAGAGAACTACATTGTATCAACTACCTAAAATTGCACTAACCTCTACTATAGAGACAATACTTTTTTTGTTGGGACTATATATGTCTTGTATCAATTTGTATATCTATTTACTGTCTGTTTTAGTGCAAAATGGGTGGCGCAGCCCTACTCTTTCTTTGTGCTTTTCTTCTTTGATCTCACCAAATATCCATTTCCTAGAGTTAATGAATTTGTAGGGCAAATAATTTATAAGTCTTGTATCAATTTGTATATCTATTTATTCTCTGTATTATTGCAAAACAGCCCTTCGCTTCCTTTGTGCTGTTCTACTTTGATTTTTTTTAAAGGCCTAAGAGGGATCCCTTTTATAGGATTTATGCCTTCCTAAGATAGTCAGGTTAATTAGCTCTGACCCATTTGTGTGGTTTTTTTTTGGTGAGATCAGTGGGTAGGAATATAGGGTGATACCCATAATTTGCAAACAAGTAGCTGGTAAGAGTTGTATTATTGTAAGATAATTCAGCAGTACGTAATAAAGCAATCCTGTAGGGGTAAATAGGAGCAAAATGTTCTCATATATTGTTTTAAAATGTGATTTACTCTCTCCTTCTGGCCATTAGCCTGAGAGAGGAATGCTGTGAATAGTTTTTTTTTTTTCAATTTGCTATATTTTACATACAGACAACCATAATTTGGAAGTAAATTGTGTTCCTCGGTCAGAAACAATATTAGATGGAAGACCTGAAGTTTTACGATTTTTGAGAGAAACATGTTGGCCATGGCATGGACATCAGGTAGGGCAGATATGGCAATGACGTGACTCATCTTAGTCAACCTATCCACAATCACTACTTTCAGAGGAGGTAGGTACACCAAAAAGTCCATAGTGATAGCTTTTATGGGTTGACCTGGGTTTACTTTGACAATTATTTTTCCTCTGGCATATATCACATGTTTATGTGAATTTTATTTCACTAACAGACATTTTAAGTAGCGAGATGATGAATAATGTCTTAAAGGGTATGAGTAGTGTGGGATCCATATCCTGTATTCGTTTTGGAACTCAAGAAAAAACACACAAGAAAAACTCTTGGGGTAATATGGAAGTAAAGTTTTGTATAAACTCTGGAGTAGGGGACCTTGCCAGAGTATCTGCCTTGCCATTTTTGGTACTGGATCTGCAAGTGACATGAAAGTTGTATCTTTCAAATAAAATGGACCAATGGGTAAGATGGGAGGTAAGCCTTTTAGGTGTCTTTAGAAACTCAAAGTTCTTATGATCAGTATATACTAAGAATGGAATTTTAATTTACAACTCAAGGGTATTACCATAGGCACATAGTTCCGCACCCAGTTATGCAAATACCTTTATGGATTGTTGGGAAAAATCAACTATTTGCTTGGGGCAGACTTGGTGCTCTGGAGGTGGTACAGTGATGATATTTTAATAATTTGGAAAAGCTCTTGTGAAATTATGAATGATTTTACTGACTACATAAACCATAACCAAATAGGATTGAAATTCTCTCACCAATTTGAAAAACCTAGGTCAATTTTCTTCGCTTTTACCATGTATATGGAAAATTCGGAAATTAAGACCATTACTTTTTTCAAATCCACTGACACAAATAGTTTCACGAGTTGATATTTTAATTGTGTTTTTATTTTATTATAATTTGGTTTTCATTATTTCATATTAGCACTACTTTGATGGGTTTCTATTTTTATTATGAATTTTTATTTTATTTTATTTTTATTGTGAATATTTTTATTGTTTCATAACATTTTCCTTTTTATGCTCCCCTGGGCTAACATGGTGTGTTACTGTGAGAGACCAGGAACCAAACAGAGACAAAACACCTTATTTAATAGTAAATAGAAAAATGGTAAAACATAGTCCATAAGCATAATCCAAGAGGTGAGCCAGGGTAGGAACCAAAGCTGGTAGTCAGACAAGCTGAAGTAAGGAGAACAGAGATCAGCAAAGCCAGGATCAAAGCCAGAAGTCAGGAACCAGAAGGAATCACAGGAAATGCTCTTGGAAACTGGAAACATTGCAAGAGCAAGGAGGTACTGAGACTTGCTTCTTAAATAGCCTGCACTGAGTATCAAAAGAAACTGGTTAATACCAACCATGGTAACAGTGATGAAAGGAGCTGATTGTTAAAAAGCAGCTGAACAATCCAGACACAGTGCAATAAAGGGTTGCTGTTTATAACAACAGAGAAACCATGACAGTTACTGTGCCATATTTGAGCCCCTGTCTTCTTCTGGGTTGTTGGGACATTGTGAGTCTATAGCCTTTAAATGTAAAATGCATATATCTAGAGCATGGAATGCTCAACAGCATCAAAAGTTAGGCTTTAACCGCATGCAAGGACTGAACAGGAAGTCGGGGGAAAAAAGGGTCTTGAGCATCAATAACTCCGAAACCAGACACGCTGACCAATCATTGACACAGGAAGTGCAGTACTGATCCTTAGAGTGGGCAGGCTGTGCACACAAAGAGTAGTCAGAATACAAGCCAAAGTCAGAGGGAACCAGAGAGACAGAATAATCGATAAGACAAGCCGAGGTCAAGGGTCAGAGAAAGCAGGATAAACGTCGAGACAAGCCAAAAATTCGGTAACCAGACAATAAGACAGACGGACAGAGTATATGCGCTATTTGGGCTATCAATAGCGCATAACAGGGCAAGAATACATGGGAAAGGTAAGTAAAAATATACTTAGGTTAACTTTGAGTGGCTAATTTCCAATCAGAGTTAATTACACACGTGGGATGTACTTGTTGATAAGTGACATCATTTTTGCACACCGAGAGTGCAAGCGAGAGTGCATCAGAAGCGACCACTCATGGTGAAGGTAGGAGAGAGACTGCCGTGAGCGGCATGTGGCCGCCCCGGGCAGCCGCTTGTGGAGCCCTGACTCCGAGAATGGAGTGCCACTGGAATAGGCTGATAGGCTGATTGCAATCAGTTGAAATGATCAGTGTGCCGATATAAAGAACGGACCACCTGCAGAAACAAAGTATTGCCTTGAAAGAGGACTTTGATTTTTACTGAAGAGGTCTGAGCAAACCTGACAAAGCGCGTTGGGTTGCACTTATCGTAATTATTTTATGTTTTATTGTTTTATCATATTTTTTGTAAGCTGTCTATTTTTGCATGCTACATATTTTAACCCCTTAACGATGGAGGCAATTGTGCAACTTCTGATTAAAACCTAGAATTTGACTATATGTCTGTTCAGCCATAATTTACCTCTTTCATATAAAGTGATCCCACACTTGTTATAAATATTTTTTTTTCAGGAGACATAGAACTTTCATTTTACATCAAATATGTATGTATTGAACACTATTTAATATGAAGAAAATAAGAAAAGTGAAAAAACAAGATATGTTTAATATTTTAAAACACTCGTGTTTGTGTTCATCGACATCTTGCAAGAACAACAGTACCATAATGTACAGGTTTTATGGGATTTTGGAAAGTTATAGGGTCAATATAGGGCTTGCCCATTTCAATTTGCCAGATTGGTTTTCAGGGCCTATGTTGCCTTTCAGGATTTATAGCAGCCCAGGAATGATAATTACCACCATCATGGCAAACCATTTGCAAAAGTAGACAATCCACATTATTCAAAATGGACATGTTAAATCTTTTTTATTTTTTTTAAATTCTTTATTTTTGCCCGTGCGTAAAGTTACAGTGGATCCTGCATCGCCACAACAGCAAATGCGAGGGTTGCAGTACATTAAATGATACATGTTGAGTAGCATTGTAAACTGTTAAAGACATTACTTTGCATCATTTGAGGGGTCAGCACGAATTTGTATAGTTAAGGTATCGTAGTTAGTTAAGCAGTTAAACATAATATAGCAATTACGGGTAAACCAAGCAGTCATTTTAGATATAGGCGACCTGAGTAGATTAAAATGATGTGGCTGAAAAACATAAACATAGCAGGTATCGTAGGTAAATTAGTAGCCCTGGTGGTTGGTACAACAGAGAGCATCAGCCATTCAGCTACATTAAGTAAGACTTTGTTTGCCTGCGTGTGGTCTGCGTGGGATCATTGAAGCTCCGCTCAACATTTGGGGTTATCGAAGATAGATGCACAATTTTATATTTATGTTCAATCTTTTTTAATAGCCACTTAGTCACAATGTACAACAATAGGTCAGCGCTAATTCACAGACAATATATAGGTAGGCAGCAACCTTTGAGAAGGGAATCCCTCCAAACCCTTCAGTGAAACGAGAGATAGTACAAAAAAAAACCAGAGAAGGCTGCACCAATAAAGTTAGAAGAAATAGTTCAAAATAAAGTTTACAAGAGCAGCAGGATAGGATTACAGTACTTATGGAGACTTTTCATCAGGGGTAGGTCCGTCCAAGTGACTTGGAGTATTAATTTATGTAGGGAGACAAGAGGCAAATACAAAACATAGATAAAATATATATAAAAAGTATGTGGCTTCTTCAAATGGAATAAAAATAATAGCCAGGCATACTTGCTTTATATAGGGGTACATTGAAGTTAAAATTGGCGCCTAAAATTCAATTAGCCAATTAAAAAATCAAATATACAATACTACATACTGGAGGCCACAAATGCATTCCAGTAGGTAGATTACATTTTTAATCTACCTACAAAAACCTGATTTAGCAGATGAGCCCTATGTGGGGCTTACGTTAAATGTTTACAGTGAATGTTTATACAAGTTAATGTTTATGTCGCTTAAAGGCATGTATAGGCCCAAGTTTGAGCCTGACATTATTGTATATAGTCAGTTGCAACAACTAGCCATGTAGGGGGTCTAAATTGAATTGGTTATGATAGAAGTCGATATGGCCTAGAGAGGGCCTAATACCGTAAGTGGAAAGAGACATCGCTATGATGCTATGTATGACTAAAATAGGCTGAATTTGTACTAGTAGTGAAATTTGCCCTGAATGAACCAACTTACAGTTTTGCATAACCAACAGCTAAATAAGCCGCGGTTGGTCGGACACAGCGACTTCCATGACGTACAAGGGAGGAGGCTGTTGATTACTATAGTGAGGTAAAAGGACTACTCAAGGGCATGACCAGCTTGTTTGGGGTATAGGCAGTTTAGTTAATGACCCTTGAACAGGGAGTAGATGCTTTTTTGCTGAACCATGACCTGAAAAAACTTGATGATTGTGCAATAATCAAACTTGAAAAGGTCCGCCTTTCCCACCATGGTGGGGAAGATGGAGCCTCCACGACATAGCTCAACTGCCAATTTAAGAAAGGTACAAACCTCAGGTCCTTGGAAGTAGTGGGGACAAGGGTTTTTGCGGGGGAACCTGGGTTGACAGGAGTGCAGTTCCTAGTTGGAGTGTCGCTTAGAGATAGATTATCACCTGGAACTAATTCTTGCAATATCCTATAAGGAAATTAATAATGAGTTAACCATGCAAAACTTTTGATGCAAAATTATAATAGACCTTATGTAGAACTGGCTTGCTAACTAGTGCTGTTAGGCAAAAAAATGAACTACCCCATGACAGGTGAGGCCCTGCTAGTTGCCAAGTGGCAGTGAGAGGCTCTACCTATGATTTGGGCCTTGTGGGCTCATAGCCACGATGCATTGGTTGTGTTGGCCTCTCGGTGATGGTAAAAGAGTCACATACGTGACATGTAAGGCAGTGTCTATTACCCTGCAAAAGGGTATGTAAGGCACTAACTATGAGTTAGGTCATTGGGCGAAACCTTTGTGATGAGACGGCGAGTTGGCCTCGTGGGACAGATATGTTACGTTTTCTAGACTAGGGCCAGCTCCCAACTCTAGACTAAAAGCCAGTTCTCTTTCCCTAAATGGGGCTTGTCTCTTTCGTGAATGAGCATGCACAAATGTACATATATAAACAGACTGAATAGAATCAGAGAGGGAAGGACTGGAAAATGGCACCTGATGAAAACCACCAATTGTGATGTGAACCGTGAAATATAGAAGGGAAATACAGGGATCAACAGAAAGAAAAAGATGTGCCCTTTATGAGCGGAAAATGAAGATTAGAGTCTGGTTGTGTCCTAAACTTAATGATGATCTGTGTAGGTATAATAAATATATTATCATGTACCTGATTCGCGTGGGATCGCAACTTGTCTGTATCCTAATTTGCCTATTGATGTAAAACTTCTAGACAGAACAACACAGATAGCATGACAGAAAGTCAATATCCCGTTGGTTATCTTGAAACCTAAAGGAACGTAGTAAAACCTGTGTAATATAGAATTGTGTAACGTATGATCGAATGCGTATGGAGGATCTTGCGAGGGTCGGGTGAAAAGACACAAGCCCCTTGTTAATGTAAGGGTTTAGAATTGTATTCGGTAGTCGTAAAAAAGGCAGAGTGAGGCCTTGAAATTTGATATGAACGTAAACGAAAAATGTAATGTTGAATACCTAAAAAACTCAAAACTCACAGATTAACACTTGTTTATGGTATCCTTTAGTAGACATGCTAGACCTTTACTTGAATCCTATTTGTAATGATTGACGTAGACATGTTTGATTGGTAGCCAATTTATCTGAGCGTACCTAATGTTAGTTTAACACCATATGACATTTGAAATAAAGTATTACGTTAACAGGAGGATGAACAGTACTCCAATCTAGTGTATTGGTACTGAAATTAATGAAAGCATTTACTTGAACAGATTATATGCCTAAATGATTTGATTTTAAGAAAGGGTATTAACCACCGCATCTTATAATTAGAAACTGGGTGCACAGTAAAACCCACAAATGAATTCCCAAAGTAATGAACAGTAAACCCATTAATGAAATACCAGCGGGATTAGCAATTTGTAAGTGAACACTTAAATAATACCTGCAACATAACTGGCTTGTAAGTATTTCTACATTTAATTGTATGCATTTCTGATTAACATACAAGCTATTTTAAAAAATGATTTTTAAATAACGCAATAACGCGGATTTCCAATTTCTAGACATAATGCCAATTTTAAGTATTCCTTTTCTTCAGTAATCATGTTTCAAACAGAAAATCCCTGAATGGTAAATCCCATGAAATATATTACAGAGTAAAAGAGAATTGAGGGTTCGTTGATTTAATACAGTTCATGGCTCCAATAGTACGTGCGAATGGTACATGAAATACTAGCATTCGTGAGTTAGCGTAGGTGATTTTGATCAATTCGTGAACTTATAGTTTAAAGTGGTAAGGGAGGTTCGTGAGTTTAGCATATGTTTTTACAGGAGTTTGAATTGTCTATTTGAAGTTCGTGTGTTGAATTGATGGGCTAGCGAAGTGCCCAATGTGCTTAAGATATTAAAGCAAAGTGTTTAACTGGCACGGAAACCCACTTAGAGTAAAAAGGAACGTATATCAAATATAAGAACTGAATAGAACCGAACAGAGCCGAACGATAGCAACGAAAGTGACGTATATGCAATTAAGAGAACTAAGAAAAAAAACTAACGAACATACACGTATAATGTAGCGAATGAACTAAAAAATACGAAAGAAAGGTAGCCAATCCCTGTGGATTTTAGGCCTAGAATGTGGCAACAACCCGAACGGTTATTCCCACATGTACATATGTAAATACGCCGGGTCTCGTGGCCAGAAGCAGGAACTAACAGAAGTGGAGCCGGAGGTCTGAAGTTGGGGAATACCTTAACAGAAGCAGAGATCAGGTAGCAGCAGCACATGCAGGTTAACCGGAAGTGCAGGTTGCCATTGACACCAGGTCACATGAACAGAAAATGGCACAGGTAAGCAGGGGAAATTGCATTTTATAGGAACAGCTCCTCCCATAAATTCAGGCCTTTGGCCTTCTACATATATAAAATATTTCTTATTTATTTATTAGTATTATATATAAAATGACATAAGTATATTTTGAGATATATTATATATATATATATATAGATATATATATATATATATATATATAATCGAAGAATAATCGGAGCACTCAAAAAGGACTTCTTTTTCTGTGTTTTAATGTGGCAAAAAGTTACATCAAATCTTCAAATCGACGTTTCGACCCCTTAGGGCCTTTTTCAAGATCAAACAGTATGTGAAATGACAGAGTTTAAATAAAAAATACTAATTGACAACTCACCAATCTCGTGTGTGCTGCTACCCGGACCCGGAAGTGTTCCACCACCTCACGTGACTCGTGGGACGTGCGTCCGTGCGTGCGTCATGGTTGCTAAGAGATGGAGTGTAAACTCTGTGAGACTTACAGCGTGGTTGCTAAGCAATGGAGTGTAATCTCCGTATGTGGATAGTGTACACACCGGGAAACCCGTGCATAAAGACATATGGCTCAAAGGAGTTAAGAGATCTCTGAGAGAGATCATAAGGTGACAATTAAAAACAAATGAATATGGAAACATATTCAAACGGAGGATTTCTAGTATGTTGAAAATGTCACGATGAGACGAATGCCGAAAAAGGTAAATAATCTAGCTGTGAAAAAAGTGACTTGTGTGAATAAGTGAAGACGTGACAACAAAACAAAACAAAAAGTATCTGCAATCTATTCGGCAAAGGTCTCAGCAACATACCTCAAAAGCGGGTGGTAATAGGCAGGATTAATGTAGAACACCTATATATCAGGTTAAAATTTAAGAGAAAAAAATATACAATATACAATATTCTATAGTATGTAGCAATGGTCATAAATATCGCTGTTAATAAATCACAAGAATCACAAGATGACTGACAACTCAGAATAATTCACAGAAACATAGTGAATGAAATATATTCGTTTAGTCCCTTAGGTGTAACAGTGTCTAGGCGGTGTATGCAATAAGTTTCACGTTGGAGTAATAGTTTGGACCTATCTCCTCCTCTGGGACTGGGTGGCACATGATCAATGGCCATAAATTTGAGTGTAGGAAGTCTATGATTCAGTTGGAGAAAATGTTTGGCGACGGGTTTATCGGATTTTTGGTCTCTAAATGCAGTGGTGATGGTAGATCTATGGCCTCGAATCCTTTCTCGGAGAGTGAGGTCCGTTTTACCAACATAGGACAGACCACACGGACAAGTGATTAGATATATTACATGATCCGTCAAACATGTGATATAGTGGGTAATTGGAATTCGAATGCCACTGTGTGGGTGGACAAATGAACTGCCAGAGTTCATGTGACTGCAAGTGACGCATCCACCGCAACCTTTTTCGGCATTCGTCTCATCATGACATTTTCAACATACTAGAAATCCTCCGTTTGAATATGTTTCCATATTCATTTGTTTTTAATTGTCACCTTATGATCTCTCTCAGAGATCTCTTAACTCCTTTGAGCCATATGTCTTTATGCACGGGTTTCCCGGTGTGTACACTATCCACATACGGAGATTACACTCCATTGCTTAGCAACCATGCTGTAAGTCTCACGGAGTTTACACTCCATCTCTTAGCAACCATGACGCACGCACGGACGCACGTCCCACGAGTCACGTGAGGTGGTGGAACACGTCCGGGTCCGGGTAGCAGCACACATGAGATTGGTGAGTTGTCAATTAGTATTTTGTATTTAAACTCTGTCATTTCACATACTGTTTGATCTTGAAAAAGAAACTAAGGGGTCGAAACGTCGATTTGAAGATTTGATGTAAATTTTTGTCACATTAAAACGCAGAAAAAGAAGTCCTTTTTGAGTGCTCCGATTATTCTTCGATTATATATTTTGGACGCTGGTAGCACCAAAAGGCAAGAATCAGCCATAGCCACTTAAGGGTGAGTGCCCAATCCATACCTTCTTTATATATATATATATATATATATATATATATATATATATATATATATATATATGAAACATGGGGGATGGTTGCACTCACCTGAACATGCTTAAATGGGGTGCTGCTGGGGGCCATATTATACAATAAACAATACACAAGATCTAGCGCACTCTCCTATCTACTAAACAGCAACTTCAATGTTGACAGATTTTATAACAGTATTACACATCTTTTTCCCTTTTTTCTAGAGTTTACATCTGGAGAAGGCTGAAGAATGCCTGCTGTTTTAAGTAACATGCCAATCAGTTATTCAATTTTGTGAATGTATTACCGCGGAGACACTTTTTGATGGCTTTACAATATTACTCTGTGTTCCACTTTCTGTTTAATTTTGTACATATTTTTGTACGTATTTTGTTATAGCTTTGCATACAGATATACACTCTGAGGGAGGACAGCACATTACCAACATGTTTTCTGTGATCTGTCAGATTTGCATTATAGATGAGGATGCCTTCACAATAAATTCTGACATGAATAGTCATGAATATAATTCAGATTGTCATCACCATGCACTCATAATGTCTATATCTTATATGGAATACTATCTTCAACTCATCCCCATTCCAGTATCCTCTGTATCTGTCTCACACTAGGACCAAGCTATCTTCCACTCCTACACACGCACTGAAATGGGGAAAGTAGGCAACCCTTGTCTGCTTGTCTCATTCCCTTAGTAATTGAAGTCAATGTGTCTAGAATAATCCTGCTTGGAAATATAGTTGTTTCTTCCCCCTTTTGTCACCAGACAAACATGATCATCCATTTTGTTACTCATTTGTTCGAGAATGTGACTATATAGAGCTTTGGAGTTATGTATTTTGGATGACCTGCCTACTACCTAAAATTTAGACGAATTACAGGTTGTTTTTCCCCTCTATCTTTAAGAAAAAAAATACAATCATTGTTTATCTTAATGTGCTACATATGTTTGCATTTGTACCTACTCGCCAGGACTGAAAAGTGAGAGAAATCTAGTTTTGCATTTTTTGAATAAATAGTTCAATTAAAATATAATTGTAACACTGTTGCCAAAATACATCCTTGCGTACCTTGGCTTCAGTTAAAGGAGAATTCTCTCTACCAGGCCTGTGACAGAGAATATGTTATTATCCAAACAGTAGCTCAAATGTAGATATGATGGAGTTTAAATATAATAATCAAGAGATCATTCTCTACATTCACACATTATTCTCCCACCATAATATGTTCTAACACAGTATTTTTTCTAGTACATTAATGATGATGCATGGACGAGTTAGTAAGTTCACACATTTATTAAAGTCTTAGAACATTTAAGAAACAGTTTTAGTTTGAAGCAAAGGTGCTCTGGATCCAGGAGTTGTAGTTGCAGACCCTGGCATAGACACCGGGGTAGTTCCTCAAAGCGCAGCCATATCCCCAGGACACAATACCCTGGAGTTGACCATTACAGACCACGGGGCCACCAGAGTCACCCTGAGGGAAGGAGTGAGAATGTAAAATATTAAAAAAATATATAGTTACTATATGCATTAATTCATAGGAGTGATAAAGATATAGCCGTGGATTTTGAGATATATTTCCCCACTGGAAATATAAAATTTTAAAATCAAACTGTGATTATCAGATGCATTACCTGGCAGGAATCCTTGCCTCCTTCAACGTATCCAACACAGATCATGTTAGAGGTGATCTGTCCTGGGTAGGCACTGCTACACTGAGCACTTGTCAGGATGGGTGCATTCAAACACTGCAGGAGACTTGGATAGTTGGCTGAAATAAATGGAATAAAATTAAAATCAGTTACATGTGCACACTCTTTAGGAGTTCATTGCATATGTAATCTGTGTTAAGTAATGAACTAAAAAGCTTTGCTAATAAATACTATTCACCATGTTCTTCAGTTGTCCCAAATCTCAATTGACTTATTAATTTACTATTTGCCTGTCATATTATATCAACCTTTGCTGAAGGCCACACAATGGAAAGACCAGCATGTAATCAAAAAGCCACTTACCCCTTCATACATATGAAATATTAACTAGTTATAGTAGGTAATTAAAGAAAATGTTTAATAATGTGTGTCTTTAACACTATTACATTGCTCTTGTAACAAATCATTTTTTTTTGTGATGTAAATTCAAAATGAGAGATGTTTAGTTATACACTCTTTATTTTTTAGTTCTAAACTGGAAGTATTTTCCGTGCGCTATTTCTCAAAACCCTTTCTAATAGAAACTTACTTCCACTGCTGAGTGTGTTTCCCCAGCCAGAAATCAGACAGCTGGTTCCGGCAGCAGCACAGCCAGAGGGCAGAGACACAGTCTTCACATAGCTGTTGAGGGTGGCAGCACTAGCAAGTTTGATCAACATGATGTCATTGTCGGTGGTCCTGGAGTTGTAGCTGGGGTGTCTGATGACCTTGGCAGAATTAATGAACTGCTCAGTGCCCTCACTTACATCAATGTTGTGCTCTCCCAGTCTGACCTGAACACTCCTGCAAGAGGGAAACATAGGACATTTTAAAGAGAAAGTCAACACATCGGTCAATTTAATTAATTCAGAATATGGGCTGGTTTATGCATTTGTACAAAATTTTTCAATTATTTCTTATGTAATTTCATTCCTCTATGTCATCTATGCCAACGTTAAGTGAAACTTACGCTTTGTAGCAATGGGCAGCAGACACCACCCACAGGCTAGTAACCAGGGTACCTCCGCAGAAGTGGTAGCCAGAGTTGAGAGATACGATGTATGGGACAGAGTTCTTGGTGCAGGTGTAACCTCCTACAATCTTATCATCATCATCCTCAAATGCAGCTGTGGGCAGCAGAAGCAAATATATTTACCACTATGATCATGATGTTTTAGGCTGGCTGCTACATTTTAGTGATCTACAAATATTGCGTATTATAAAAAAGAAAAAATAATTCCATAATCCTGAAACTCTAGAAAGGAACAAAATTAAACATTTATTGCTGCTCCACAGTAGACATTAAATAAGTCCAAACTATTGTGGTGAACAAATTGATTCAAAATATATAACAATATTACATAATAAGGAAAGTACTAGTAATAATAAGAATTGTTACCAGCAGCTCCGAGGAGCACACAGATCAGAAAAAGCTTCATGCTGGAGGTATGCCTGTGGGGTATTTTTTGGTGAAATCAAGTGAGTATTTATATATTTTTAACCAAAGTTACGCCTGCCCCCATAGAATGTTATCATATTATGTAACTACTGCACAATCTGGTTAATGTGTACCAGAATTACAGGTTAATGTTATATTATCAATAACCTTGAAATTAGACTTTTTCCAAGAATGTAAAACATGTATGTACTGAGGTCACAGTTGTGCTCAAAAGTTTGCATACCCCTGGAGAATTGGTAATATATGTACCATTGTGAAAACATGAGTGAGCAGGCAAAACACATTTCTTTTTTTTCCTTATGGGATTCATATTCAACTGTAGGTTATAACAGAATCGCACAATCATAAAACAAAACATGGCAACAACGAAAAAAATTAAATGACCCCTGTTCAAAAGTCTGCATACCCTTAATTCGTAATACTGTGTATTTCCCCCTTTAACATCATAGAAACATAGAAACATAGAATGTGACGGCAGATAAGAACCATTCAGCCCATCTAGTCTGCCCAATTTTCTAAATACTTTCATTAGTCCCTGGACTTATCTTATAGTTAGGATAGCCTTATGCCTATCCCACGCATGCTTAAACTCCTTTACTGTGTTAACCTCTACCACTTCAGCTGGAAGGCTATTCCATGCATCCACTACCCTCTCAGTAAAGTAATACTTCCTGATATTATTTTTAAACCTTTGTCCCTCTAATTTAAGACTATGTCCTCTTGTTGTGTCCTCTTTTAAATATAGTCTCCTCCTCTACTGTTTTGATTCCCTTTATGTATTTAAATGTTTCTATCATATCCCCCCTGTCTCGTCTTTCCTCCAAGCTATACATGTTAAGATTCTTTAACCTTTCCTGGTAAGTTGTAACCTGTAATCCATGAACCAGTTTAGTAGCTTTTCTCTGAACTCTCTCTAAGGTATCAATATCCTTCTGAAGATATGGTCTCCAGTACTGCGTACAATACTCCAAGTGAGGTCTCACCAGTGTTCTGTACAATGGCATGAGCACTTCCCTCTTTTTACTGCTAAGGCCTCTCCCTATACAACCAAGCATTCTGCTAGCATTTCCTGCTGCTCTATTACATTGTCTGCCTACCTTTAAGTCATCAGAAATAATCACCCTTAAATCCCTTTCCTCAGATGTTGAGGTTAGGACTCTATCAAATATTCTGTACTCTGCCCTTGGGTTTTTACGTCCAAGATGCATTATCTTGCACTTATCCACATTAAATGTCAGTTGCCACAACTCTGACCATTTTTCTAGTTTACCTAAATAATTTGCCATTTGGCTTATCCCTCCTGGAACATCAACCCTGTTACATATCTTAGTATCATCAGCAAAAAGACATACCTTACCATCAAGACCTTCTGCAATATCACTAATAAAAATATTAAAGAGAATGGGTCCAAGTACAGATCCCTAACTTACCCCACTGGTGACAAGCCCAAGCTTCGAATATACTCCATTGACTACAACCCTCTGTTGCCTGTCACTCAGCCACTGCCTTACCCATTCAACAATATTGGAATCCAAACTTAAATATTGCAGTTTATTGATAAGCCTTCTATGTGCAACAGTGTCAAATGCCTTACTGAAATCTAGGTAAGCAATGTCTACTGCACCACCCTGATCTATACTTTTAGTTACCCAATCAAAAAAAAATCAATAAGATTAGTTTGGCATGATCTCCCTGAAGTAAATCCATGTTGTCTCTGATCTTGAAATCCATGTGTTTTTAGATGTTCAACAATCCTATCCTTTAACATGGTTTCCATCACTTTCCCCACTACTGAAGTAAGGCTTACTGGCCTATAGTTGCCTGACTCCTCCCTATTACCTTTCTTGTGAATGGGCACAACATTCACCAACTTCCAATCTTCTGGGACTGCTTCTGTTATCAATGATTGGTTAAATAAATCTGTTAATGGTTTTGTTAGTACACCACTAAGCTCTTTTATTTTTTTTTATAATAATTTTTTATTGAAAAATTTTGTTTTTATAGTACAATGATTAAAAACAAACAGTGTACATTCACCTGTGTGTAGATAGCAAACACACTTAGTGGGTATTGGGTGAAACAAACACACAAATTACCCTTAATTAACTGTATTGTAGATAAAGGATTCCTCTTATATCCTCAAGGCAATAACAACAAAACACCAAAAAAATGGCAATCTACAATACAGAAATAATAGAGAAGGACATAGCGCAATACTGTTGCAAAATAATATATTTGTGGTTTAAATGATTGCACTCACAAAAACAGTTTGATTGAAGGCACATCAAATATACTGCTGTGAAGAATTCAGGACTTGTGGACCATCAGAATCATGCATAGGAAGAAAGAAAGAAATAATAGTGCAGAGTATCCAAGTAAAAAAGACACACTTTATTCACAAATGCACTTACAGAATTGCAGTGTCAAGTAGGCACATCAAGGTTCAGATGGAATGGTACATCCCAGTGGAAAAATCCAGAGGAGCAGAAAAACCAGATGCATAAAATAAATAAAATCAACAATATAATAAAAAGTATTAAAACAAAAAACTCTAGCACTAAAGGAAAGCCCTACGCGTTTCGTTCATAAAAGAACTTCCTCAGGGGCATCAAATATGAAGTCCTCCAAATGCAGGCATAAAATCAAGTCCAGAAACCTCCCTTTTAAATCCGTCCGGTTTGGCGTGAAAAAGCCGACTCAGCCGCTCACTTCCGGGTTCGGACTGCTTCCGGTTACGTCATGCGTTCCGGAGTTGCTGTCCAAGCCTCAGTTTCGTTTTGTTAGTCAGTTCGGAGGTGACACAGAGGGAAAGTTCCGTTATGCTTGGGCATTCAAACCCACAAGTCCATGATAAAAGAAACAGATGTATTACATGAATTAACAGCATATCATATTATAACAAGAGCAATAGGAAGTAACATTACAAAGCTAATGTAAAAGAACATTATAGAACCCATAACTGGTATGAAAACCTTAGGGGGAAATAGAATAAAGTAACTAAATATAAATAAAAATAAATATAAAATAAAAATAAAAATAAATATAAATATAAATAAAAACATAATAATAAAATATAAAAAAATGAAAAAATAAAATAAAATAAAATAAAATAAAAATAAAATGAGTAAAACAAACAAGAAAAAACAAGAAAAACATAAGAAAAAAAGAAAAAATATATATGAAAAAAATAAAAAAATATGAAAAAAATGAAAAAAATATATATGAATAAAATATATATAAGGGAAATAAATTAAATTAAACAGATTAGGCTTAATAATAAATAGAACTTAATCAGATGAGTAACAATAAAGTTACTGAATAAAATGAAATATGAATAATTACAAAAAACAAATCAAATCAAAATCAATATTTAAACCCCTTGGTTTCATGGTTTTTAATGTATGGATCCAGTAACCCTCACGTTGTCTCAAAAACATCATTAGATCCCCACCTCTTTCGTTCAGAGTTACTTGTTCTATGCCTATACACTTGAGTGTATTAAAGCTAAAGATGGGACAGCTATTACAGTGTACCGGCACTGAGTGAGTCAATAGACCCTTTTTGATGTTATTTCTATGCTCCTGCAATCTAATTTTTAATTTCCTCCCAGTTCTTCCCACATATTGCATCCCACATCCACAAGTGAGGAGATATATTATATGTGTAGAGGAACAAGATATCTTATTTTTAATTTTAAATTTCATTTGCGTCTGTGTACTCACAAAATCAAAGACCGTACCAAAAAGGTGGCCACAACTTACACAATTCCCACATGTATAGAAACCTCCCTTCTGGCTAGTGTGATCCTTCACAGATCGAAAAGCACTAGGGGCAAGGATTTGTTTTAAATTTGTGCCCTTTCTAAAAATAACTTTGGGATCCTTAGGTATCTGCTTCCCCAGAAATTCGTCCTCTACTAACAACCCCCAATGTTTCCTTATAATCCTCTGTACATCGAAAGCTCTTCCATTGTACCGAGTATTAAAGGAAAAATCGAAAGCAGGATTTCTAGTCATATCTTTTTTCTTATTTATAAGAAGATCATTACGGCAGATCTTCCCAACTCTAGCAATTTCTGAGTCTATAAATTCAGAGGAATACCCCTTCTCTAAAAAACGTTTCTTCAGAACCTCTGCTTGTACAAAAAAAGAATCTAGATCGCTACAATTCCTACGTAGTCTGACAAACTGGCCCTTGGGAACCCCTCTAAGCCAGTTCGGATGATGTCCACTTTTGGTATCAATAAAGCTGTTAGAGTCAATGTCCTTAAAGAAAGTCTTAGTCTTCACTTTCCGATTCTCAATAAATATTGACAGATCGAGAAAGTCAATACTTTGGATACCAATTTTAGGGGTGAAAACCAATGATAAAGAATTGTGGTTGACATGTTCAAAGAAACTATGTAGCTGGTCTATAGGGCCACGCCATATCATCAGGACATCGTCGATGTACCGTCTCCAGAGCACCAAGTTTGCACCAAACGGGTTATTGGACCAAATAGACGATCTTTCCCAGCAGTCCATAAACACGTTGGCATAGCTTGGTGCAAACTTGGTGCCCATTGCGTTGCCCTTGATCTGAAGAAAAAAATCTCCGTCAAAACTAAAAAAATTGTGCGTGAGAATAAAACGAATAGCCCTCTCCAAAAAACCACAAAAAAGTGGATCTAAGTCAGCATCACGATCAAAATTCTGTCTAACTGCTACCCAAATCATGATCTATTACGGTGTAGAGTGAGGTTACATCCAGAGTAGCCCAAACATAATCATCATCCCATTCAATGCATTCCAGCTCCTGAATAAGATGTTTAGTATCTCTCAGGTATGACATAGCCCCCTGAGCATATTTTTGTAGATGGTAATCGATATATTCAGAGAGCTTAGATGTAAGTGAATCAATGCCGCTTATAATCGGCCTCCCTGGGGGTTTATCTTTGCATTTGTGAATTTTCGGGAGAAAATAAAATGTGGGCACTTTGGGAAAATCTGAAAAGATAAAAGAAAAGATAGACTCATCTATAATACCTGCTATTTTAGCCTCCTGTAGCATACCCTTCAGATCTTGATTAAAGGTACAATTAGGATTACGGTCAAGCTTTTTGTAGGTGGAGTGGTCATTAAGAAGCCGATATGCTTCTGCAACATAATACTGAGTCGACATAATCACCACTCCTCCTCCCTTGTCAGCACTTTTGATTGTAAGCTCATTTCTTTTGCTTAAATTCATCAGGGTCTTACTTTCTTGTGAGGTAAGATTCTTATGTCTATCTTTCCTGGCTTTATCTTTTCCGAGTTTATCAAAGTCTCTAACAATCATTTTGTTAAAGGCCTCGATTTGGCTTCCTCGTTCATTGGGACAGAATTTAGATTTAGGCTTAAATTTCTGTGATACTGAATCTTTATTTGAATTAAGAGGGGTATTGAGAAATCCTTCACTAGTTTTTTTGATGAAAAATCTCTTAATGGACATCTTTCTAATAAACTTCTGAGCATCAATAAAAAGTTGGAAACAATTAGGGGATTCCTCTGGAACAAATTTCAGACCCTTTCCTAGGAGAAGAATTTCATGTGGGGTTAAGGGGAATCCTGAGATGTTGAAAAGATGTTGATATTTTATTCATATATATTTTTTTTATTTTTTTCATATATTTTTTATTTTTTTCATATATATTTTTTATTTTTTTCTTATATATTTTTTATTTTTTTCTTATGTTTTTTCTTGTTTTTTCTTATGTTTGTTTTACTCATTTTATTTTTATTTTATTTTATTTTATTTTTTCATTTTTTTATATTTTATTATTATGTTTTTATTTATATTTATATTTATTTTTATTTTTATTTTATATTTATTTTTATTTATATTTAGTTACTTTATTCTATTTCCCCCTAAGGTTTTCATACCAGTTATGGGTTCTATAATGTTCTTTTACATTAGCTTTGTAATGTTACTTCCTATTGCTCTTGTTATAATATGATATGCTGTTAATTCATGTAATACATCTGTTTCTCTTATCATGGACTTGTGGGTTTGAATGCCCAAGCATAACGGAACTTTCCCTCTGTGTCACCTCCGAACTGACTAACAAAACGAAACTGAGGCTTAGACAGCAACTCCGGAACGCATGACGTAACCGGAAGCAGTCCGAACCCGGAAGTGAGCGGCTGAGTCAGCTTTTTCGCACCAAACCGGATGGATTTAAAAGGGAGGTTTCTGGACTTGATTTTATGCCTGCATTTGGAGGACTTCATATTTGATGCCCCTGAGGAAGTTCTTTTATGAACGAAACGCGTAGGGCTTTCCTTTAGTGCTAGAGTTTTTTGTTTTAACACTTTTTATTATATTGTTGATTTTATTTATTTTATGCATCTGGTTTTTCTGCTCCTCTGGATTTTTCCACTGGGATGTACCATTCCATCTGAACCTTGATGTGCCTACTTGACACTGCAATTCTATAAGTGCATTTGTGAATAAAGTGTGTCTTTTTTACTTGGATACTCTGCACTATTATTTATTTATTTCTTCCTATGCATGATTCTGATGGTCCACAAGTCCTGAATTCTTCACAGCAGTATATTTGATGTGCCTTCAATCAAACTGTTTTTGTGAGTGCAATCATTTAAACCACAAATATATTATTTTGCAACAGTATTGCGCTATGTCCTTCTCTATTATTTCTGTATTGTAGATTGCCATTTTTTTGGTGTTTTGTTGGTTTTATAGTACAAGACAATTCAGAGTGCATACATACAATCATACATAGTACGTCCGCTTGGTACAAATAAGTTGTCTTATAAATAAAGTGGATTCATATAAATATCACAATCAGCCGAATGTGAAAAACACACAAAAAGAAAAGAAAAAGAAAGAAAAAAATCTTTAAAGAGTCAGGAAGTCATTAATATGACATAAACAAATGTCTGTAGCAAAATAGTAAAAAATAGAAAGGAATGTATCGGTGGAAGTAAACACAGATTTAATTACATATAGTCCATGAATTATTTTCAAATGACCAGATAAAACTACATATACCATACTTCCAGTTAATCTACCTAATAGAATTTATAAGTTACCATAAAGTAAAGAGCAATTTTGAAGCCAAGTTGAGTACCAGTCTCTTTTTTTTGAGACCGCTGAACAATTTTTGGTAATATCATTTTCCATTGTCAGTTGGAATTCAATTTGATTTATCAAGGAGAATTTCTGAAAAGAGTTAGAGGATTTCCACTGTCTCGCAATGCTCATGTTAACTGCGATAAAGCAATGAATAGCTAAACAGATGTATTTATGTGATTTAAAGGGCCAATTCAAATGAAGAAGGGCCGAAGCTGGGTTTTTATTTATATCGTTAAATGATGCCTCATTGAGAGATGTTTCAGAAAAAATATTAAATGCCCAGGCCCAAAGTGACTTAAGTGCTGGGCAAGCCCACCATATAGGAATGTATGTACCAGAATAGGTACCACACCTCCAACAAGTAGAATCTTGGGAAGTGTACATTTTGGCCAATCTTGTCGGGGTGTAATACCATCTGTGGAGTAGCTTGAAGTGACACTCGGTCAGGTTTAGGCCATGAACAAATTTATTTACAAGAATTATAGAGGAAAACCAGTCGTTTGGAGAAATCACTAAGTTTAATTAATTCTCCCATGTTTTAACCAGTTTATAAGGGAAGGTGTCTAAACCTTTAAAAAGCGAATTAGCAACAGAAATAACCTTGGGTACGGTTTGAAAACAAAATAAAGTTTGCAACTCTTTAGCCCAAGGAAAGGAAGATTGAATAACATGTTTCTGAATATAATGTTTAATACGAAGGTAAGTAAATAATTATTTAGATGGTATATGTAAATTATCCACAATCTGTTGGAAGGGCAGAATATTGTCACCCTGCATAATATCCGATAGAATTAATGTATCTTTGTTTGCCCAGTGTCTCAGTGATAAAGCCTCTAAATTATTTTCTAATATATTTAGTTTACATGTTCTGGGAATTAGATGAGTAAAACCCAAAATTTTCTTAATTTCAGCCATATTTCCAGGGACTGAGCCAAAGATATTAAACAGTTAGGCAAGTACCTAGAGAGCTTCCCAGGATCTGACCATACATAAGAATAAAGTCTAGAAGCATGAATAGCTTCAGATTCCATATTATACCATGGTTCAGAAAAAGAATGTGGTTCTTGTAAAGTGTATATATGTCGGATAGTATTAGCATAATAAAGATTAGTAATATTTGGAAAATTAAGCCCTCCCTGAGACAATTTTTTTGACTTATTCTAGGCTTTTTATTTTTCCAGATACATTTATTAATGGCAGATTGGATCATTACTAACCAAGCCTTAGGAATTTTAAGAGGGACCATAGAGAACAAGTACAGCCATTTTGGTAAAATATAAGAATTTATAATGTTGATTCTACCTGTACACAAAGTTTCTAAATTTTTCCATTTTCTTAAATTTTGATCCATATCTTTCATTAGATGTATAACATTCCTCTCCGTTATGTGAGAGGCGTTAGCAGGAAAACTGAGACCCAAGTAATTTATTTCTCTGTCAGTCCAAATAAATTCACATTTTTGAGATAACCTTTCAACCTGGTGCGAAGACAGGTTAATGGTTAAAGCAGTAGATTTTGAAATATTTAACTTAAAATTAGAGATATTTGAAAACTTATCAATTTCTTCCATTAGTGCCGCTAATTAATCTTCCGGAGATGTAAGGGTAACCAAAGCATCATCGGCATATAATGCAATCTTAATGTCATTACATTTCGTAGGGACCCCCTTTATTAACTGATCATTTCTGATATTGACGGCGAGAGGTTCAAGAGACAAGATATAAAGAAAGGGTGACAGGGGACAGCCCTGTCTTGTTCCATTTTTTAAGATCGAACCAACTCGAAGTAATATTGGGGCCTACGGTTTTAGCCGAGGGAGAAGAATACAGAACCAAAATTGCAGTATATATCCATCCTTTAAAGCCATATGCCTTAAGGAGTTCTCTTAAATAGCTCCACCCGACCCTGTCAAACGCTTTTTCTGCGTCTAAAGACAGGGCCAGGAGGGGCTCAGCGTGAACTTTTGCTAAACCAATAATGTCAATGAGCTTTCGGGTGTTATTTGATGTCCATCTGCCAGGGATAAATCCTATTTGGTCCGGATGAATTAGTTTAGTTATAATAGTTTTCAGTCTCTCGGCAATGATGGCGGAATATATTTTCATATCTACATTGATTAATGCAATCGGTCTATAGTTTCTTGGGTCTGAACTATCTTTGCCCTGTTTCAAGATAGGGACAATATTTGACTGTAATAGTTCCTTTGGAATAACGTCATTTACAGCTACTTGATTAAACATTTCAGTAAGAGGTTTTAGTAGATGGAGCTTCATATATTTATAGTATAAATCTGTAAAGCCATCAGGGGCAGGAGTTTTATTTGTAGCTAATCTATCAATTTGAAATTGAACTTCTTCAGGGGTATTTTTTTATTTAAGTTGGTCAGATCCTGGGAAGAAATTCTCGGAATTAGGGAACTAGATAAATAGCCTTGGATGTCCGTTATTTCTGGGGACAGTTTTAGATTGTATAAGTCTTGATAGAACTGATTGAACTTTTGTCCAATCTGAGATGGGGTGGAGTATACAATTTGATCGGCCACCAATTTTTCTATCCTATTTTTAGCATAATGATTACGTAATCTCCTAGTTAAACTTTTGCTCGTTCTGTTGCCCGAAAGATAATGGCTTAGTTTTAGTTTATTTATATTTAGCTTAATTTTTTCCTATTCTTTTAAGTTGATTTGTTTTTGCAACTCTTTTAACCCCTTAAGGACACATGACGTGCCTGACATGTCATGATTCCCTTTTATTCCAGAAGTTTGGTCCTTAAGGGGTTAAACGAGTTCTCAGCTCAGAGGTAGAATGTAGTTTATTCAATTTTGAGCATGAATAAAATTCGATATATAAATCCGACAAATTTGTGCCATTTTTTTTCTTAAGGACATGGTCTATTTTAATTATATAGCCCCTCATTACGGATTTATGAGAACACCAATTTATCAAAGGAGAGGTTTCTACCGGATTATTTTCTACCCAAAAATATTCTAGTAACTTGGTCAAATCCTCCCTATTATTAGTGTCCTTTAGGAAGGCATCGTTCAGTCTCCAGGTATTACGAAGGAGAGGAGGAGAATTTCCAAGGTTGAATAAAACGAAGCTGTGGTCTGACCATGTATTTTCCTTAATATTAATATGATTAAAGAGCGGAATTGTAATAGCGTTTGTTAAACAAAAGTCAATCCAGGAGTAAGTACCATAAACTCCAGATAAATGGAAGAAATCTTTTTGGGGTGAAATAGTCTCAAGTTGTCATATAAATTATATTGTTTGCAGATATTATTTAACGTTTTGGCCTGCTTAATGGGCCCTTTATTATTAGCAGAAGGAGATAAGGTAGTTCTGTCCAGAATGGGATCACTAACACAATTAAAATCACCAGCGATGATCAAGTATCCCTTATTAATCTTATCAACTTTATCCATTATCAAAGAAAGTTTAGTCGTTGGGTCAACATTGGAGAGATACATATTGACCAATGTAAAGATCTTGTCATCGATCTTGCAGACCAAAATAATAAACCTGACTTCTGGATCTAGTTCTAAATGTAAAATATCTAATTTGAGATCTTTGTTAAATATAATTGCCCCCCCCCCCTTTTTTTTTATTGGTTAATAAGGCTTGGATCGTAGTTGAAACCTGTATATTTTGTTCCATCAAGAAGTTATACAATCTATGTCTTTTCTTATTTGTATTAAGCCCCTGGATGTTTAAGGATAGAAACTTCAGCATAGAGATACATCAAAAGCTATATTTTTAGGCTTCCTGTTCAAAAAAGAAAAAACATAACACACTAAAAAAAAGAAAAAAGAAAAACCCAAAACATATACATCCTATCATTGGACTCTGAATAAGTCCAACACCATCATTCACCCGACTATTAGGTGAAAACCTAATACTATTGTAATCATTGAAAGCCATATAGGCAAAATGAAAATAGAGTAGTATAACTACACAAGAGGGGAAACCCTAAACCTTGCCTGAATAGGGAGCCTGCCGCTAAAATTCCCTCCCTCTTTCTTGAAGTAAATCTCTCCTGTGAGAGAGAAGAAGAACAAAAAAAAAATTAAGTTAACTTTATGGATACCTTCATTACTCTTTGACTCGCAAAACTTAACCTTGAAAATGGTGCATAGAGTACAAGTCTGTTAAGTGCTGACTATTTATAGCTAATATATTAATCTTGTGAAACATTTTAAGGCTACAAGCTTTCCAAACTGAGATCCATATCGTTTAATTTCTGTTTGGTGATCTTATGTTGCTGGGGAGAAAAATAAGTTGTTAGGGATTTATCCTGGGATTTATCCTGGAGGGAGTCTTTTTTGTCTTTCCTCGTAGAGGATTTAGTTTCATGCAGTTTTTTCGAAGCCATGTTGTAACCGTTACACCAAAGTGAGAACGTCAGACCACTGGCGATTAATCTTTATATGTGCTTGCTTGTTAACTGACTTCAAATTTTTTGCAGATTTTATTGCTTTTTTTTTTTGCTTTTTATTTTCTCTTTTCACTTATCTTTCCCTTTCTTGTTTCTTCTTCTTTCTTTCTTCTGCTTCATCTTCTTACTTTTTTTTCCTCTCTTTCCATTCTTTTTCTTTCTTTTACTTCCCCCTTTCCCCTTTCCTTTAACTTTTTATTTTTTTCCCTTCTTTTTCTTTTTTTCCTTGCTTTTCATCTACACTTGATTCTTTCTATTCGCCGTGGTGTTGTTAATATTCTATTTCTTTTGGCCTTAAAGCCTTATTTCACACAAATGAGCGCCTCAATTAAATAAAAATTTCTGATATCTCTTTCCTTTTCCTTTCTTCTCCTTTTTCCCTTTTTTTCCTTCTTTCTTTCTCCCTTCTTTAGTTTTTTTGCAAAGCCAACAGATATAGCAATACCCCAATATGCCAATTTATGTAGAAGATATAGTATGGGCGTCCTGAA
The DNA here is from genome assembly GCF_036172605.1 of Pelobates fuscus. NCBI lineage: Eukaryota > Metazoa > Chordata > Amphibia > Anura > Pelobatidae > Pelobates > Pelobates fuscus. The sequence goes on from NC_086326.1 coordinate 39,183,783, forward strand.
CAATAGCCACAAAAGAAAAATATCACCAGTTTGAATTTAATATCACCAGTTTGCAGTGTGGGTTTATATATAGATATACTTACTGCCACATATGTGCAGTCAGTGTGACCGTTTGATTTGCAGAGAACGAAATTCTACATCACCGTGATGTTCCTGGCGTTTCTGTATAGATACACGTGGTTCTCACAAAACGCCACCTCCAAGGATTTGAGGATTAATTTTTCTTCGGAGTGAGGCGCTCAAAGCACAGGAGCATAGGGACTCTGAACCGTGTAGTGTGTTTTCGCCATCAGTCCTTCAGGTAGGCATTCAATTGGATAAAAAAACGCTTTAGAAAGTGTGCATTAGTGCAGCAGCGAGAGGCATTCAGAAGCGGCTACCTCGGCAGTGTATGGCGGGTCGCCCCTCCTACTCCGTCATCACAACGACCGTACGTCAGTACGTCCGCACGTCATAACGTGGACCTTCAATAGACTCTTTTAATAGCTTTGGGTGTATTCCATCAGGTCCCATTGACTTATTTGTCTTTATTTTTGAGAGTTGAAATAGAACCTCTTCCTCTGTAAACTCACGTGTAATAAATGACTCATTTATCCTTTTTCTTAACTGAGGTCCCTTTCCTTTATTTTCATCTGTAAATACTGAACAAAAATATTCATTGAGGCAGTCAGCTAGACCTTTATCCTCTTCTACATACCGTCCTTCTTTTTTTTTAATCTAACTAATCCTTGTTTTACTTTTCTTTTCTCATTTATGTATCTAAAAAAAGTTTTGTCCCCCTTTTTTACTGACTGCTATTTTCTCTTCTGTGTGTGATTTGGAAGCTCTTACAACTTGCTTAGTCTCTTTCTGCCTAATTTTATAGATCATTCTGTCTTCCTTTTTTTTATAATTACTAAATGCTAACTTTTTGTTTTTTTACTATTTTGGCCACATCTGCGGAGTACCACAGTGGTTTCTTGAATTTTTTGCTTTTACTGACAAGCCTAATGCAATTTTCTGTTGCCTTCAGTAGTGCAACTTTTAAATAATCCAATTTCTCTTGGACTCCATTTAAATTGCTCCAGTCTGATAATGACTCCTTTACACATATTCTAATTTTAGAAAAGTCTGTTTTTCTAAAGTCTAAAACGTTTGTTTTTGTGTGGTGTTACTCAGTCACTGTTCTTATATTAAACCACACTGACTGATGATCACTGGATCCTAAACTTTCCCCTACAGTAATATCGGATACCAAATCTCCATTTATTAACACTAAATCTAGTATGGCCTCTTTACGAGTTGGCTCCTCAACGACTTGTTTTAGAGACAATCCCAGTAGGGAGTTTAGAATATGTGTGCTCCTGGCACAAGCAGCTATTTTTGTTTTCCAATTCACATCAGGAAGATTAAAATCACCCATGATGATAACTTCCCCCTTCATTGTCATTTTAGCTATTTTCTCAACTAGTAGATTATCTAACTCTTCAATTTGTCCTGGGGGCCTATAAATCACACCTACACGAGTTACTGTGTGATTCCCAAATTGTAATGTAACCCAAACGGACTCTATGTTCGCCTCACTAACTTTTATTAGGCTAGATTTTATGCTATCCTTCACATACAGGGCCACCCCTCCCCCTTTCCTGCCTTCCCTGTCTTTTCTATATAAAGAGTACCCTGGTATTGCTATGTCCCAGTCATTTTTCTCATTATACCATGTCTCAGTAACAGCGACTAAATCTGCACTATCAGTTGCCATTATTGCCACAAGTTCATGGATCTTATTTCCTAAAATGCGAGCATTTGTAGACATGACTCTAAGCTTATCATTTTTTAACACACTTGCTACAGGCACCTTCTGTCCTTGTTTTGGGGGACAATTGGATTGATGTTTTATCACCCTTTTGCCCCCCTCCTAGTTTAAATACATCCTAGCAAAACCTCTGAACTGCTCACTGAGAACATTTGTTCCCTTTTGAGAAAGATGCAAACCATCTTTTTTGTACAGTTTATTTCTATTCCAAACAGAGCTACCATGAGAAATAAAGCCAAATCCTTGCTCCCGACACCATTCACCAAGCCACAAGTTAAAGTCCCTAATACGCATCCGCCTGTCGTCCTGAGTGTTATGCATAGGCAGAACTTCAGAGAATGACAGTGTGGAAGCAACCTGCCGTATATCATTGGCAAAAACACTAAAAACGTCCTTAACCTCTGAAACCTCATTGCAAGGCAAGTCATTTGTCCCTAGATGGACAAGTACATCTAATTCGCCTTCCTGCTTTGCTCGCTTAACAATATTACAGATACGTCTCCTGTCTCCGTGAGCAGTAGCTCCGGTAAGACACCTCACAAGACCACCATTGTCCATCTCCACACCTTTTATGATGGAATCCCCTAACAACAACTGCTTTCTATTAGGCCTCACCATAGTCTCCAAGCCTCTTTCCACAACACCACTAGCCTCAGTGCCTCTCTCCACAACACCACTAGCCTCAATGCCTCTCTCCACAACACCACTAGCCTCAGTGCCTCTCTCCACAACACCCCAAGCCTCAATGCCTCTCTCCACAACACCACTAGCCTCAGTGCCTCTCTCCACAACACCACTAGCCTCAATGCCTCTCTCCAAAACACCACTAGCCTCCATGCCTCTCTCCACAACACCACTAGCCTCAATGCCTCTCTCCACAACACCACTAGCCTCAGTGCCTCTCTCCACAACACCACTAGCATCAATGCCTCTCTCCACAACACCACTATCCTCAGTGCCTGTCTCCATATCCCCATTACACTCTGAAAGTGCAAAAAATGAATTATGTAGAGCAACAGACTGTGCAATATGCCTTTTATCCACAACTCTAAGTCTGCCAGATCCTACAGTGATCCATCTGCCATTCCTAGTATGTCTCTGCGGCAGTGGCTTTGCAGTAGTTCCAGCCTGAGTTTGTTTACCAGATAATTTACAAATCTCAGTCTTCAAAAATACAATCTCCTGCCACAAGATAGAGAACTGTCTACAGATTAGACAACAACCAAACTTCCAAAAAGTGGAACGTGAAACAAATGCATAGCAACTATTACATTGAAGTCTGCCATTCCAATGAGGTGAATAATTTAAATCAAACAAATCTTAACTTTTTATTTATCCTATCATCAATGACAGTGTGCAGGCTTTTGTAATAGTTGTCTATGAGGCCCTTAATTCTTGCAGGTGGTATAGCTGCCCATTCGTCTTGCCTCCAGGTCATGCAAAGTCTTTGGTCGTCTGGCATGAACCGCATGTTTGAGATCTCCCCAGAATGGCTTGATGATATTAAGGTCAGGAGACTGTGATGGTCACTCTAAAACCTTTTTTAAAAAAAAATTTCTGCTGTAACCACTAGAGGGTCAACTTGGCTTTGTGCTTAGGGTCATTGCTATTCTTGAAAGTCCAGCACAGCCTTAATGCAGAAGAATGCAAATTGTCTGCAGTATTTTCTAATAACATGCTGCATTCATCTTGCAATCAATTTTCACAAGATTCCCCTTGCCTTTAACCCCTTAAGGACACACGACATGTGTGACATGTCATGATTCCCTTTTATTCCAGAAGTTTGGTCCTTAAGGGGTTAAAGCTCACCCCCCCCCAAAAAAAAAAACATTAGTGAGCCACCACCATGCTTCACAGTAGGCATGGTATTCTTTTCACTATAGGCCTTGTGACCCCTCTCCAAACATAGCGCTTATAGTTGTGACCATGAAGCTCTTTATTGGTCTCGTCACTCCAAATTACAGTGTGCCAGAAGCTGTGAGGCGAGTCAAGCTGTTGTCAGGCATATTGTAACCATGCTTTTTTGTAGTATTGGTGCAGTAAAGGCTTCTTTCTGGCAACTCGACCATGCAGCTCATTTTTGTTCAAGTATCATCGTATTGTGCTCCTTGAAAAAAAAACATCATCTTTTTCCAGAGCAGCCTGTATTTCTCTTGAGATTACCTGTGGGTTTTTCTTTGTATCTCGAACAATTCTCCCGGCAGTTGTGACTGAAATCTTTCTTGGTCTACCTGACCTTAGATTGATATCAAGAGATCCCCGAATCGCCCACATCTTAATAAGTGATTGAACAACACTGACTAGCATTTTCAAAGCTTTTGATATATATATATTTTTTTCTAACCTTTTCCATCTTTATAAAGTTCCATTATCTTGTTACGCAGGACTTTTGACAGTTATTTAAGCTTCCCATGGCTTAGCATATAGCCTGCTCAGTGCATTCAACTAGGAGCTAACAAACTCATTGACTATTTATGCAAAGACATTAATTGCAATTTTAAAAAAGCCACAGGTGTGGGAAATTATCCTTTTTTTTTTTTTGCATAATCAGTCATATTTCAAAATCAATGCGAACATTTTACAATTTCTGCCAGGGTATGCAATAGGGATGTGCATGGTCAAAACATTTGGTTTGCCACTTCTGAAAAGCGGGACTTCGGCAATTCGGCACATCGTTTGGGACTTCTGAAATTTGTGACTTCGGCAATTTGGCAATTTGGCAATTCAGTTCGGTTCGGCACTTCAGCAATTCGGGACTTCGGCAATTCGGGACTTTTGGCACTTCAGGACTTCGGCACTTCTGCACTTTGAGAATTCAAGAACCCTACCCCTAACCGTAACCTTACCCCAACTCTACCCCTAAACCTACCCCTAACCCTACCCCTAACCCTAACCCTACCCCTAACCCTACCCCTACCCCTACCCCTAACCCTACCCCTAACCCTTACCCTAACTCTAACCCTGCCCATAACCCTATCCCTACCCCTAACCCTAAGCCTGCCCCTACCTCTACCTCAACCCTACCCCTAACCCAACTCTACCTCTAACCCTTACCCTAACCCTACCTCTACCCCTACCCCTAACCCTACACCTTACCCTACCGTAACCCTACCCCTAACCATAACCCTACCTCTACCCCTAACCCTGTCATCATTCCCTTAATTTTCACTCCCTCTCCTGTTTTTGCCACTTTTCGGCACTTCGGCAATTCGGTTTGGTTTGGCACTTTCGAAATTCGGCACTTCGGCAATTTGGGACTTCGGTACTTCTGAAATTCAACACTTTGGCACTTCAGAAATTCAGCAATTTGGCACTTTTTGCAATTTGGAAGCATCCGAATGTCTGAATTGACGTAATTCTTCAGAATTTAAACTAGTATGCAACCTTTTGAGCACAACAGTAAGTCAATATATTTATTCTGGTTTATTTATTGTCTTTTTTTTTTGTCTATTTAATACTGTCTAATAAAATAAACTGAAAAGGAAAACATATAGGTTTTTGTACCATGATGTTACCAGGGTGGAGGTTGCTGAGGATTAATTGCTGTTAAATATTTCAGATACGGTAAATACGTTTATTATTTCAGATAGGTGAGAACAGCTGTACTCCTCTTTGAAGAGGTGATGTCTGAAGTATCTGCAAAGCTAGGCACACTACTTGTCTACTGGGCCAACTTCACCCTATTTCTAATCTCTATGTGGAGAATATTTCTCTCCAAGTGTAAGATGAAGACGGATGGTGATATCGTAACACTGCACTGACCAAATTTTATACCGGACCATTAGTCCCATGAGTGGTATCATGTCAAAATGTTATATCTACATTACCTTCTATACATATATTTTCACATTTGTTTGCAGGTTTCATGTATGATTAATAGAAAATAGAACATATTTATTTCTCAAAACATACCTTATATTTCTGGACTAAAATTTAGTTTTTCTACAACATTTGACTTATCCATGCCACCCATGGTTGTGGGCTGGGGAGCTCACCATGACTCTCCCTGTTTAATATATTAATTGCCCCCCACCTGCTGCCCATGGTTGGGGGCTGGGGAGGACATCCAACCCTCTATTATTCAGTGTTATGTCCCCTTCCAATGCCCATGGGCGTACTATGCCAGTCCCCTCCCCTGTACTTTAGTTTTTAATTACAGTTGGTCACATGGAATGCTCTATTGATCTGCTGATGTCAGCTATCTTGTTCACTGACTGCTGTCTTATAACCTGTAGTCTACTTTTCTGAATATGTTTCATTTTTTTTGTAATCACTTTGCTAAGAGACTTTTAAAGAACTTTTTCTTTTTGGGAAGATTGTTATTTTTGCAAAAAGGCTTAGCTGGTGGCTTGGGTGACTGCTTGAGAGAATAAGCATGTGTGACTGCAATGTGTGATAAGCTAAATGTGGGGAAATTGTCAACTGCTGCAGGCCTTGAAGGGGTCCATCCTTGAAGCCCAGATTAGATAAAAAAAAAAAGGTTATGGGTTCGATCTCTTGAACTACATTTTTTCACTTTATGTGTAATTTTGTATTTCTCTAAAGAGTAACATTATTTCTAAAGTTTTTTATGTTGTTTAACCACCTACCCTCTTAGAAAAATGCATTATGATCAGGGTTGCTTTTTTTTTTTTGAATTCTTTATTTTTGTTGTGCACTTTATACATAGTATTGACATACACCACAACGGCGTGTCTGAGAATAAACGTACAGTAATCAGTGGTATGGAATCTTGCACATTTTTATATAATTCTAATATTCATCCGGTAGGCTAAACAGTGAAAACATTTAATCAAAATGTTAATGATAAGGTTAACGCTTAACTGTGTCAGGGTAGGTGGGTTAACATGGTTGTCCACATTCTGAGTCTGCTAAGTTAGGGTGTATATTGTGTAGGCATTATAGGCGTAAATACATAGTAATGACCTGCTAAACAGCAGCATGTCTGGGAATAAACTTACAGTAAGCAGTGGCATGAAATCATGCAAAGTTATATATAATTCCAATAGTTATCCGATAGGCTAAACATAGAAAACCTTTAAATAAAATAAAATGATAAGGAGAAGGTGGACAATCTCTCGCGAGATTTGCACTGGGAGCTGACCGAGGTGCTGTACGGACGGCGCAGAGGAGAAGGGAGCTGACAGGAGCTGCAGGAAAGGTAAGTACAGCTCTGCCAGCCCCCCTCTCCCCCGGTCTGTATTATGGCAATGCAAATTGCCATAATACAGACTCTGACTCGAGTATAAGCCGAGTTGGGGTTTTTCAGCCCAAAAAATGGGCTGAAAAACTCGGCTTATACTCGAGTATATACGGTAGGTAGGTTCGTGGGTAGAATTCTCTATTTATGGGTCTGTTTAGGTGAGTTGGAGTCGGAGCTCACTGAGATGCGACCGCTTAGTTGCACTGCTGGCTCCGCCCCCCCTGATCAGGGTTGCTTTCGAGTGAATAAAAACTTCCAAATTATATATCTTTCTGTTGGTCTTTCTGTCATATGCTCAAATTGTTTAGTAAACATGTCCCCATCCACAGCATGGCGAGTGGGGAAATAATATGGGGAGATCATGTGACCCACATGGGCTATTTTTAATGGGTAGAATGGAGAGTACAAGCGCTTATATGTGTAGGATAAGATCTAGGTTATACCAAATAAATATGCGTGAGCTGCTGTATCACCGTGCTTATCTTTATATCAGAAATAATGGAAAAGAAAGAAATATCCAGTGTAGCGCTCTAATGGCAGTGGATATATAGGAGTAGTGAAGGAAAAACCTTGCTATACCTTAATGGGTCATATATTTATGAGTAGTCCCAATGTTTTCAGGTTTACCTTAAATAAAAAACACAAATGTACAAAACATAGTGTAACCTATATATAAAGAATAAATAGAAATAAAGTGCATAAATAACTAACTCACACTTTACTGAGCTAATACACTAGCTCAGGTATATGCGCCTTAGGGTCCGTAGAGGTGACCCTCACCCTCCTTTTGGTCCAAATTTTCTCCGGGTGCAGTATCCTAGATAATAGGTACAGGAGGGAACATATAGCGTAGTACAGTCTGTGTATATAGGATGTATATTATGGAATAATACCAATATACTCACAAACCCAGAGCCAGTATCTCGGCTCGCTTCATAGGACGTATGTGGTTAAGGACCACATTCCTTCTTTATAATAGCAGGTAAGAATAAAAGCCGTAAGTGTAAAAAAATGTATATATGTAATTTATTGTATGTAAAAAGTATAATATAACATCAATATAAAAATAGTATATAAATAAAATAACACTTGTGGCTATAGTCCAAAAGACAATTCTGTCTGCTCACTGTTCATCCAGGACGCGTTTCACCAAATTGGCTTCCTCAGCTGGAAAAAATGAACATTATTTTTAATGGGTGTTTACAATTCCAGTTCATCTGAACCATTTTGTATGAATGCAGTGATTCGACCAATAGGAAACAGTACGTGGAAGAATTCTGACTCTCCAGCACTATTTTTAATTCTGCTACCTTTTGCTCCTTTGACTGATTTGATTTCCTCCTGACATAACTGGAATCCTAGTACTCACAGTTCATTTCAGATACAGCACACCTCTTCCCCCCAACACAAGATATTGCCCACATCTTCCTCAATACAATTTTTTTTTTTATAAACCGTTGATGTGAGGAGAATTGACATACTTTATCTTGATTACAAAAATTGTAAATATTGCTCTCTAATTACAAGTGGTAACTTTTCTAGTATACTCTTGACTGAATTATGTCAAGAAAAAGTGATAAATGAGGAACATACCTCAAAGTATTTAGTGATTGCACTATAGTAAAGATCCATCACTTATTTACAGTGGGGTTTGAAATGAGTAGGTTACCTCTGTTGGTGTACGTCATCTCATATTCATCAAACCCTCTATGCCAGATTACATGGTCATTTGTAGGTGTGAGAAAGGAGAAATTACAACTTCAGGAGATCTAGTGTCAATCAAAGATTGGACTTTTGCATGGAAGCTGCGATGTAAGGACTACATTGGCTGTACTTTCAAACCTGTTAAGCCAGTTCTATTTAACAGACTAGATAGCCAGGTTTGGGCAGCATTGGTGAGTTAAGCAACTGATACATTTTTATTCACTTATTTATTTGTTGTGGTTTGCTTCTTTGGAAACCTCAGCGTTCTCCTTTGTAAAAAAACTAAACAAAACAAAAAACATAATTTTTTAAATATAATGAAACCTTTTTATGTGAAATTACATTTATGTTGCTTTTTCCTTCTTTGCTGGTATTTGGAATTTTAATTCATTTAATGCATCAATATATATATACTGCTGTACTTACCCCATGCAGCCATTCAATGCTGTTTGATAGTCTGGTGTATGGCAAAAAGAGTTTGAAATGTCTGAATTACTTTATCCAAAAAAAAAACCTTTTACATATGCCCTGTTGGCTTTTGGTAATGCGGCGTTTCAGTTTGAAGAAATTTCATTAATTCAGAGAAAAAAATAATTGGACGAATCAAATTAACGAGGTATTTCCTTCACAGATCATGTGACAAGATCATGTGACAAGATGTAACCAACAGAAGGAAAAAAGAAGAAGGAAAAATATTGTGAATGAAAAAGATTTGGAGAAACATTCAGAGAAGCAGAAAAAGCAGATAAAATGTACCGGTTAATTAGTCTGCTGCAGTGCAAATATGTCTATAATATCTACAATATAATATCTATGATATTCTGATCTTGTCATAATTATATTATTATATCTCTGTTAAAAAATAATAAGTGAGCAAACTTAGTTTTATAATGATGATTGATTTTATTTTCAATCTTTTATTCTGCAAACTTTTCCACACGTCCAATCTAGCAGGCATAGCCTCACCACAAACCCCAGTCAGGCAGGGGCGGACCCACTACAATGACAAGGGGATTTAAAAAAGGGCGAGCAAAAGAAGTAATTTAATTTTAAAACAGAGGATTTTTGTAACAAATGAAAGGAGAAAAAACACATTTTTTCAAATAAATGACTCCAGCTGCCATTAGGATACTGTTTTTATTTTTCTCACTCACATTATACAGTTGCAAGAAAAAGTATGTGAACCCTTTGGAATGATATGGATTTCTGCACAAATTGGTCATAAAATGTGATCTGATCATCATCTAAGTTACAACAATAAACAATCACAGTCTGCTTAAACTAATAACACACAAATAATGAAATGTTGCCATGTTTTCATTGAACACACCATGTAAACATTCACAGTGCAGGTGGAAAAAGTATGTGAACCCCTAGACTAATGACATCTCCAAGAGCTAATTGGAGTGAGATGTCAGCCAACTGGAGTCTAATCAATGAGCTGATATTGGAGGTGTTGGTTACAGCTGCCCTATAAAAAAGACACACCAGTTCTGGGTTTGCTATTCACAAGAGCATGATGCCTCGCACAAGAGAGCTCTCAGAAGACCTACGATTAAGAATTGTTGACTTGCATAAAGCTGGAATGGGTTATAAATGTATCTCCAAAAGCCTTGCTGTTCATCAGTCCACGGTAAGACAAATTGTCTATAAATGGAGAAAGTTCAGCACTGCTGCTACTCTCCCTAGGAGTGGCCGTCCAGTAAAGATGACTGCAAGAGCACAGCACAGACTGCTCAATGAGGTGAAGAAGAATCCTAGAGTGTCAGCTAAAGACTTACAAAAGTCACTGGCAAATGCTAACATCCCTGTTAGCGAATCTACAATACTTAAAACACTAAACAAGAATGGATTTCATGGGAGGTTACCACAGAGGAAGCCACTGCTGTCCAAACAAAACATTGCTGCATGTTTACAGTTTGCACAAGAGCACCTGGATGTTCCACAGCAGTACTGGCAAAATATTCTGTGGACAGATGAAACCAAAGTTGAGTTGTTTGGAAGAAACACACAACACTATGTGTGGCAAAAAAAGAGGCACAGCACACCAACATCAAAACCTCATCCGAACTGTGAAGTATGAAGTATGAAGTGAAGTATGATGGCTTAAACAGAAGAAAAAAAGCCTACTGAAGTGGCCCAGTCAGAGTCCTGACCTCAACCCGATTGAGATGCTGTGGCATGACCTCAAGAAAGCGATTCACACCAGACATCCCAAGAATATTGCTGAACTGAAACAGTTCTGTAAAGAGGAATGGTCAAGAATTACTCCTGACCGTTGTGCACGTCTGATCTGCAACTACAGGAAACGTTTGGTTGAAGTTATTGCTGCCAAAGGAGGTTCAACCAGTTATTAAATTCAAGGGTTCACATACTTTTTCCACCTGCACTGTGAATGTTTACATGGTGTGTTCAATACAAACATGGCAGCATTTCATTGTTTGTGTGTTATTAGTTTAAGCAGACTGTGATTGTTTATTGTTGTAACTTAGATGATGATCAGTTCACATTTTATGACCAATTTGTGCAGAAATCCATATAATTCCAAAGGGTTCACATACTTTTTCTTGCAACTGTATAATGTGAGTGAGAAAAATAAAAACAGTATCCTAGTGGCAGCTGGAGTCATTTATTTGAAAATGTGTTTTTTCTCCTTTCATTTGTTACAAAAATCCTCTTTTTTAAAATTAAATTACTTCTTTTGCTCGCCCTTTTTTAAATCCCCTTTTCATTGTAGTGGGTCCGCCCCTGCCTGATTGGGGTTTGCAGTGAGGCTATGCCTGCTACCTCCTTAGATGAAGTTGGGAAAGTTGATTATAGGGCACTGTTTTTGTCCACACCGAAGGACAATCATTGAAGTTACAGATTGGATATGTGGGAAAGCTTTGTTCTTCTTAGGGTGAAAGAGGGGACTCGCTCGTCAATTGCCCACGTCCACTTGCCTTTTTCTGAAAAAAAGAAGTGACCATTCACAGCTCAGTCATGCATTCACAGCATCTGCTTCTGAAAACACCAGGGAATGTTCTATAGCCTCTGCTCCTTTCCCACCACCAATGCCCATAAAGGTAGGACTCAGCAGACATATTTGGTTACTGTGTGAGTGACTGCAACTGTGTGTGTCTATAACTGTGTGTGTGTGACGGTAGCTATTTGTGTGACGGTAGCTATGTGTGTGATGGTAGCTATGTGTGTGACTGTAGCTATGTGTGTGACTGTAACTGTGTGTGTATCTGTAACTATATGTGTGTGACTGTAACTGTGTACATGACTGTACACTATATCAGTCCTTTTTGTTTGTTGGTTTGTTTGCTTGTTTTTTCTTTTATGTTCTCTTCTCCTGTATATTTCATGGAATAACCAATTTTGGAGCAAGAAATTCAGCTAGAGCCACCGCATTAGACGGATCTACATTATAGCTCCACTAAGTGCAAGTGCACCCCTTTCTCCTAACTTTCCAAAGATCATTACATACTACACTATCAGATTTTGCTCACTACCCTTATTATTATTTTATATATCACAACTATGGACATTTAAGGGGCTACACCCACCTCACCGTCAACTATATCAACCGGAGAAGAGAGATCCTGGATTGGTTTATGTGCTTTGTATTATAAGCCTTGCACTTGTATATATTGTTATTTATGATTATTTTGGTGAAGGGACGTAAGTTACCTTTTACAAGTTTTTTTTTTTTTAGCTGCTTGTTTTTGATGTTTTGCACACACTTAATATTTTCTTGTCACTGGTTTGCTGTGCTGCCTATTGGAATCACAACAGTATACCTTGAGCACTGCTACTCTGCTTAATGGGTAATCTGACCCTGGTTACAGGCATAGTCACATCGCAAGACACAGCCAGGCAGGGTGAAACCAAACACCTAAAATGAAATGTGTTTGAACACATTACAACCAACACCACGGACACCTCTTCTATAATGATTGTTATAAAGAGTTTAAAAAAAGATCTGTCATACTCTGTGCAGACAGGGTTTGCTTGTGGAGTAAATTGACACACACTGCACTGAAAGAAGAACCTTGCAATTTTCATAGCAGAAGCAGTGGCACAGAGGCACCCAGCAAATCAAATAATCCACCTCTTACTAGAAATTAAAAACAATTGCAAATCAGTAAAACTATTCTAAACCAGTGAATCAAAGCTTGTAAGAGACACTGCCAGTAGCAGTAAGGAAAGATTAACTTTGTAATTCCTTTTTTTCCTTAACTTTGTTTATGATGATTGCTTGATCTGTTCCTGTCCAAACTGTCTCTGTCAACTAATGGTAATATCCTCACCATCTCACCTGCTCTGGCTAACTGTAGTAGTAGTAGTAGTGGAGAAGGTACCACTGGTGGTACTTGGTAAAAACAGCAAAGCATCTGATACAGCACACGTGAACTGCTCTAATACATTCTCTTTCTGTTTCTTCCTTTTGTAATAAAAACATATTGTGTCTTTGCATATGTTGGTTCATACTGGCACTAGTGAGATGTCCCTTCACTCTGTTACTCACTTCCTTGCTGCACAATTTGCAAATTACAAGTTGGCCTTCAGGGTGGAACCAAAAGTAATTCCAAACATTGCGGCTGTTAAATATGTGGGTGAAGTCTCATTGGGAGCAGTGGAAGCTTTCACAACACTAACCTGTCCCTTGGTTGACTCATGAATCTTGATAAAGGTGGTATTTGTGATGCACTAGTGATGTTGATTGTTTGATTTGTGGATTAGGCAATTCAAAGCAGATAGAGATGGACTTTGTCAAGATGGAGAAGATGTAGACTACCTATAGAAAATAGTGGGTCTGTCACCTCCAGACTCTCCTCTTGTAATTCCCCTGGGTCATATTTGAGTAGCTTCTGGGCTAGAGGTAATATTAAAACTCTGGTCTAGCTCTTCCATAAATGATTGCCTCGGCACCTACAAAATATGTTTTGCTGAGCTCCCCCTTATCTGCTTCTAGGTGAATCCTCAAGAAAGTATAACACTGGTGGTAGATGGAGCTGCAGTGTCAATGGATGCAGCAGGAATTATTATAGAGATGTGGTCTTCTTCATAGAAGATTATTTTGCTGTCGTAGACTTTGAGTCACCAAATGCACAAATGCAGCAAAAAAAAAAAAAAAGCAGAGAAAACAATCAAGGGAATTTATTAATGTCACCAAAACCCTTCTCAACAAAAACATACAGTATTGCTGGGATTACCCTATGAAACTGCTGATATGGTGTGGAGGCAGAACAATACCAATCTTGGAGCTGGAGTTGGGCCTAGCAAAGCTGGATGAATGGGGCCTATACCGCTCTATGTACACCACTTCCCCTCAACGATCCTCTCCAAGTTACCCACAGCTGGAATTGGAAAAAAAACGGGTTCATTATCAAGACCTGTCCTACAATTCTCCGAGTAGATCAGCTTATTCCTGTCTTCATAACAGCAAATTCTCTGCACTCATTGGTTATCATTTGAAATGTTTATTTGTTTTTTCTTTAACACATATTGGTATCTGCATTTCACACTGAATTTGGTATAGCTAAGTTTAATTTATCTAGTGTCAACTACCGTTATCTAGATATTTGAACATGGGCTTAATGTTAGAATTTCAAACAACTGTTGCACTGTGATGACAAGTTGTGGGGTTGCACTCTGCTTATTTACTATCGAGCGGTTGCTCATAGAACTTCCATATATATTAGGGGCTAGGTGGGGTGAAGTACAATGTCTATGTGTGAAGCTTATAGATATGTGTAGTTGACGCCTCTGTCACTGGGGCCTTCCCTTTTTTGTACAACATTGACTGGCTCATAAGAACAAATGTACCCTAAGGCAACATTTTATAATGTTACACTATACACCCCTGATGCGAAACATCTGTTAACTTTGCGCATATAAGGATTACTTAATACAATCCCAGGGCCCATTGTTTACTTTTCCCAATATCTGAATATACGCTCTGTACTGAATTCCCACACTTATGTGAATGTAATCAACCCCAACAGTTCGGACAACCAAACAGCATCTCATTGGGGTGCGCAGAGGGTGAACGCTCAACTATCTGTACTCCTCTACTGGTGTGGACTGCTCTGCATATACCTCCATTTTACTGAGTTGTCTGGCAGGCACAATCTTGGAATTCTCAGAAGTCCGACTCACTTGAGGTGCCTCTCGCTGATTTCATGACATTGCTATTGATTACACACCTATTTCAATTACCTGACAATTACTGACAGCCATTGTGACATAATGCGCACCTTCCCCCTTTTAGAGAAAAAAACTGAGAGAACACGATGAGATCATACAACTTGTTAATGTCATGCCTTGGTGAACAGTGGATCACAGCCCTGTAGCACGTTCCTGGGTATTAGTGTAGGTTTTCGTTACTGATGTGTAGCAAACCCAGATAAAATTGAACTGTTGTGAGACCCCCAATCTAATATTGTTACTCAAGACATGTTTTCTGAAAATTTAACCTGATGTTTTCTTCCAGTAAAATCTGTTCTACCCACTATGTTTTTAATTATCTATATAGGCGTATTCTACCACATGATATCAGATAACTCAGATGTATTCTCAGCCTCCCTAGACTGATGTATAATTCACTAAAGATTCAAAATTGCTGGATAACTAGTGCACCCTCCAGCCAGAGTCTAAGGGCATTAGAGGACTCTGTTAACATCTTGTTCAATTCCTTTTCTTTAAAGGATCACTATAGTGTCAGGAAAACAAACTAATAAACACATTTTCCTGACACTATAGCATCCTTAGGACCCCCCCTTCCTCAGGGTCCCCCTCCCTTCAGCCACTTACCTTTACCCAGTATGTAAAACAAGATACACCTAGACAAAACAAAGGCAGAGAACACTCATAGGGCAACACCGTTTAGTGTATATGTCCCTGCTATGAATATTATACACTCACAAAATAAAGGAGTATTTCAAGCCCATCAGATGTCTTTAAATCCTGGAGTATGATTCCTCAGGAGTACATGCAGAAAAAGAAGAACTGGACATAGTGTGAAATCTTAATTGTATAAAAAGTCACATTTAATGGAAAAACTTACAGAAATACAGAAGTAAAAATGCTCATCAAAGATGGTAAATGGAAGAAGCAGGTTACAGAATGTATGAAGCAGCTCTACGCGTTTCGTCTAAATATTAGACTTCATCAGGAGCAATAGCAATCAAGTATATAAAACAATAATAAAATACAAATGCATCAATAAAAGTCCAGTGTCTTTGATTCTTCTTATATAGGTCCTCTCTTCAATTTCGCGCTCGAAATTTGCCAATCCGTCAGTCCCATAGCAGCTGTTGTGCATCTCTTCAAAATTCACAATTCAAGTCCGTCTTTGGACTTCCGCGTTGTCACTGTGGAACGCACGTGCGTTCCACCTACCTGGAAGGGATCCTCCCTTTTCGACGCGTGCCCAAATGCGTCATCATTCCGCGGCTGGAACGCACGTGCGTTCCACCTCGGCCGTAGCCGAGAGATACCAATGGGGGAAAAAGGAAAAATGTGTATCAGATCACATAAAACCAAATAATTAACATAAATCAGCACAGATCAGAAGCATGAATGGATGCCCCCTTCATTCAGTTCAGACATTCAAACTCCATAGATATGCTTAGTAGGATTGTACATCCAATCTAAATGGTAGAATGAAAAATAAAAAATACATACAAAGTGAATGGGGATATTCAAAGAGAGGGATACTGGAATGTACAAACCTTAATGATATATTAATAATAATGGGAAATAAAAATGCTAATAAAAATACCAAAAAATGGAAAAATATACAAAAAGAAATAAAAATAGAAATAAAATGAAAATAAAATGAAAATAAAATAAAATAAATTAATATAGTGATTAAAGGAAACAAATTAAGCAAATACTCGCCTCCTGTCATTAATAAAATCAAGATTATAGGTACACTAAAGCTAGCATAATCTACAATTAAATCAAAATCCACATTCAACCCATGAGGTTGAAGTGTTCTAAGTTTGTGAATCCAGTATCCCTCTCTTTGTCTAAGTCTCGTGACAATATCTCCTCCTCTTACACCAAGAGATACTTGTTCTATGACCACCCAAGAAAGGTTATGTGAATGGAATTTCAAACATCCGTTACAGTGTACTGGTACAGAATGATTTTTTATATTTTTCCTGATATTATTTTTATGTTCTAAAAAACGAGTTTTGGCTGGTCTCCCCGTTCTCCCCACATACTGTGCACCACATCCGCATGAGAGGAGGTACACAACATGTGAGGAAGAACAGGTGCCCCCCGTCCCTGAATGGAAAAAAATATCTTTAGTGATAAAGCTTGAGAAAGAGCGTGTATGGGATGGTAATCCCCGGCATGCTTTACATGAGCCACAAGTGTAAAATCCTCTACCCCTCTCTATTTTCTTATTGATTTTCTTCTGAAAATGGCTGGGTGTTAAATATGTAGAAAGGCTCTTGCCTTTCCTGTAAACAATTTGAGGGTATTCGGGTAATTGTGGGCCTATAAATTCATCACATTTTAGAATGTTCCAATGTTTTTTGAAAATTTTATTAATGGCAAAGGCCTTAGAGTTATATTGGGTATGGAATGAAAACTCAAAACGCTTATTGGAATTGTTTACTGGTTTCGCCTTATCTATCAAGAGATTACCTCTATTAGTATTTCTGACCCTTTCCACCTCTTTATCAAGTGTTTCCTTCTTGTAACCCTTTTCAATGCATTTATTAGTCAGGATGGCTGCCTGTTCTAGATATACATCTTGGCTAGAGCAGTTTCTTCGTAATCGGGTGTATTGACTTTTGGGTACTCCTGACAACCATCTAGGGTGATGCCAACTTGTGGACTCGATGTAGCTATTTGTATCTGTGGGTTTGAAGTATGTCTTAGTGGAAATTTGGCCTCCTTTGGCCGATATAGTCAAATCTAAGAAATTGATGTTAGTGGAGCTGAACTCGGGAGAGAAGACAAGGGAGAAAGTATTGCTGTTTAGATACCCAAAGAAGTCTAACAGCTCCACTAACATCAATTTCTTAGATGCATATCTATGGAGTTTGAATGTCTGAACTGAATGAAGGGGGCATCCATTCATGCTTCTGATCTGTGCTGATTTATGTTAATTATTTGGTTTTATGTGATCTGATACACATTTTTCCTTTTTCCCCCATTGGTATCTCTCGGCTACGGCCGAGGTGGAACGCACGTGCGTTCCAGCCGCGGAATGATGACGCATTTGGGCACGCGTCGAAAAGGGAGGATCCCTTCCAGGTAGGTGGAACGCACGTGCGTTCCACAGTGACAACGCGGAAGTCCAAAGACGGACTTGAATTGTGAATTTTGAAGAGATGCACAACAGCTGCTATGGGACTGACGGATTGGCAAATTTCGAGCGCGAAATTGAAGAGAGGACCTATATAAGAAGAATCAAAGACACTGGACTTTTATTGATGCATTTGTATTTTATTATTGTTTTATATACTTGATTGCTATTGCTCCTGATGAAGTCTAATATTTAGACGAAACGCGTAGAGCTGCTTCATACATTCTGTAACCTGCTTCTTCCATTTACCATCTTTGATGAGCATTTTTACTTCTGTATTTCTGTAAGTTTTTCCATTAAATGTGACTTTTTATACAATTAAGATTTCACACTATGTCCAGTTCTTCTTTTTCTGCATGTACTCCTGAGGAATCATACTCCAGGATTTAAAGACATCTGATGGGCTTGAAATACTCCTTTATTTTGTGAGTGTATAATATTCATAGCAGGGACATATACACTAAACGGTGTTGCCCTATGAGTGTTCTCTGCCTTTGTTTTGTCTAGGTGTATCTTGTTTTACATATTGATTTGTGAGGATACGAGGAATCCTTTGTTACAGCCTAGACCCAGAGGGAAGTAATCTATCCTTCCTCTTTAATTTATTGCTGCACCTGGGTGGTCTTTTTTGCCTTTTTTTGTCTATATATATATATATTTACCTTTACCCAGCCCTGGTCTCCCTCGTTGCTGGTGACCTCTCCTCCCCCGCCGACGTCAGCTCCCGAGTGGAGCAGAATGCGCATGCGCAGCAAAAGCCACGCACGCATTCAAACAGTCCATAGGTAAGCATTTCTCAATGGTTTCCTATGGACGTTCTGCACGCTGGATCTGAATTTTGCATCAAGCGTCGCAGAAGCGCCTCTAGCGGCTGTCAGGAAGATAGCCACTTGAGGTTGGATTAACCCTGCAATGTAAACATAGCAGTTTCTCTGAAACTGCTATGTTTACATCTGAAGGGTTAAAACTTGGGGGACTTGGCACCCAGACCACTTCATTGAGCTGAAGTGGTCTGGGTGACTATTGTGCCCCTTTAATAGTAAAGTTTTGTTTTTCTCAAGTTATATCGATACACAGTACCTTTTTATTTTCTTCTACTATCCTACTCTTTCTTTAAATCACTATGTCCACAATGTTTTCCAATAATGTACATGACAGTAGAATTGTTAAAAATCTGATGCTGAGGTATCCATTTTGTCCTGCAACATGGTGGATCTTGCGATTCCTAATTTATGTATTACTGTACCTAGCCGAGTCTCTCTATACACAATATAGAACTAAAAGGATTGAGCTGAACTGCTGGTATATAATTTCCGATACAAATTAGCTTGATCTCCCAAATGGCAGACTCCATGTTAAAAATAATTTCTCTAAATTTAAAAGGCCCCAACAGCCCACATAAATGGTGCCTCAGGAGATGCATAAATCCAAAGCAGTAATAATCTGCTTTCAAGAGTCCAATTTTTGTGCCCACAGACAATGCCAGTTCCAATCTAAAAAGTACTACAAGCTTTTCACACAAGTAAAAAATAGTCTCTATATTCTTCCACGCTGATTGGGTCTTCCAATTACACAAACAATATAAAGATGAATTGGGCAGGGTTCTGATTCTGGCAGGTACACTGAACAGTTAAAACATCACAATTGCCTCTCTGTATGCACAGATCATCTCTCAAGTACCTTTCCTAAGAAAGGCACTGAAAAATATTACCTCAATAAAGTTGAGGCCACACTATAATATCTGGGGCCTTTGTTGTACCCAACATTAGACATTAAGCCGGAAAACAATAAACACACCACCCCTGCATCATTGGCATATAGTCAAGCACTGACCAACTTATTCCATGTCCATGATCTCTCTTGGCGCAGTCTTTACCCAGCTGACAAAGATTATACCTATTACTCCCCAGTACACCTGACATACTGACATATAGACGTGTGTGTAGTAGATAAGGCATCTCTATCTAATATAACAGATGTCTCAATAGACATTAGATCCTGGTTTGACCATGCCCCAGTAGTGGTTAACTTCCAATCACTATACCCAATCAGAGGTAGAGGTAAATGGAGAATACATTAAATTATGTTATATGACATTACTACTCTCTTCAAAATCAATAAAGCTGTTTCAGACTACATCTCAGATAATGCATTGTAAAACTACTCCATTGTCCTACAATGGCTGGGTTTTATCTGCCTGAGTTCACATTTAAAATAAGCAACCTATGACACAAAGAACGCTTGTGCAAAGATCTACATACCCTTGAAAGCCAAAATAAAAATAGCCATACAAGACATTAACTAAAGAAATTAGTATATTACTGTAACAAGAATATACCCCAACATGCAGAATCCAGCTAAACAGAAGACAACACAGAGAGGAGATACGCCTACCGGTCCTTAGAGTGGCCAGACTCGACGTATACAGGAGAAGTACAGAGTCAGGAACGATCCGAGGTCAAGGGCACAAAGAGACAGCGTAAACTAGGACTAGCCGGGGTCTGGTACACAGTAAACAGCAAGCCGGCAAACAGAACAGATAAGGATAAAGAGATAACGTAGTCAGAAAACAAAGCCAAGGTCAAATACGAAGAAACACAACCGAATACAACAAGCGCTAAAGGGAACTGAAACAGAAACCACGATAGGGCAAGGAACTAAGGGAAAAAGGTAAGTATATATAGCTAAACAACTATTGTGATTGGTCCCTGTCATATCCACGCCCCCAAAAGGTAAGTGTATGGGGAGAGTGGCACGACAGGGACCAATGGGAAGCCTTTTCCAATTTAGGCTCCCACTGTCCCTTTAAGAGCGCGCCCGAGACTCGCGAACGTGCTCTTAGAGTCAGGCGGGACACATGCTATGTGTGATAGTCCATTCAAGAAAGAAGAAGTCTGAAAAGCCATACTTTCCTTACCAAAACATAAAGTACCAGGTCCTGATGGGCTCTCAAATTATATACTACTTTCTAACCCCTTTCTTACCAAACTTTTTAACATAAAATAATCCAGCTCACTACCATAGGAAATTTTGGAAGCCCATGTGCTAACATTAACCTAAACCAGGACATTTAAGAAGCGCATGTGCTAACATTAACCTAAACCAGGTAAACAACCGACTGATTGAGTCAATCTGAGACCTATCTCACTTTTAAATGCCGATATCAAACTATATGCCAAACCTTTGGCAACAAGATTAAAACTACCTCCACAACTGATATCTGCAGAACAGGAAAGATTTGCCCTAGGTAGACAGGCAGGTGATAACACTAGATATTTTATTAATTTAATCAATTGGGCAAACTCTAGCAAACAACTTGGAATTACATGCAAACCACCCTGCTCAAAATGGGGTTATCAGATAGCTTTTTGAGAATCATTTTTGCGCACTATCTCCACCCCTCAGCTAAGGTCTATAGTTCAGGATTTTATTGAAATAATTTTCAATAACCAGTAGCACACGTCAGGGTTGCCCTTTATCCTCACTGTTCATCATACTATGTCTAGAGCCCCAGATTGATAAACTTCTGGCACCAGATCAGTGATGTAATACATAAGATAGCAAAAGTTTGGGTCCTATTTAGACCGGAATGCTTCCTGTAACACATAGCAATAGAAATCGTAACTTCTCCTAATAAAAGTGGTATCATGCATCTGCTTCTAGCAGAAATATCAGTATTACAAGTCAGTAAAGAGGAGAATGTCAAAGGAGGTTGTTTTTTTTACAGGAGGTCTGGATCAGGGTTGACTTAGTCTCAGGGGCGTACCTAGAGCATTTGGCCCCTAAGGCGGATCCTCCTTATGTCACCGCACCCCCCCCAACGCCACCTTAAAATGTAAAAAAACTCCCAAAAATGTTTTAAATGAATGTAGCACTGAGCAGTGTTTGTGCATCTAAATGTAAGCATGTGTTTTTGTATGGAAAATGTGTGAGTGAATGTAGGGGTGTGTAGTGTTGGCGTCTGAATGCAGGCATGCATTTGTGTGTAGTGTTGGCGAGATGCAGTGGTGTGGTTATATCTAATGGTGATGTTTTAATACAAAGGTGTGTTTGTTTGTAGTGTTGTTTGAATGCAGTGGTGTGCTTGTGTGTAGCGTTGGCAAAATGCTAAGATGTATGCACACATACACATACACAAATATATACACACAGATAAACACATTTGCATAGAATTCATACTAGCCACCCAGATTTCCTGTTCTACGCTGGCTGACACCTCTAAACTTTGATCTTTGTTTAGCAGATAACTCCTCTATTTGATATCCCTATGTGAGATTGCCACAGTTAGATCTAAAGAGCACACTAATTTGGCATATTTAAATATGGAAATCTCACATAAGAGCATTAATTTAGGGAATGATCTACTAAACTGCTAAAAGATCAAAATTTAAAAGCCTTTACTTAATTTTAATCTTTCAGTTTTTTAGTAGATAACTCCCTTATTTGTTATCCTTATGTGGGATTGACATATTTAAGGACACCAAATAAGGGAGCTATCTACTAAACACATACACATTTATATACAGACACAACCACAGATATATACACACAGACTTGTACATCTGTGGTAGTGTGTGTATATAAATACACACACGATCACAGACATACACCTAATCACAGACACACAATCACAATAAACACACACTTAACGACAGAGATACACACAATCACAGACACACACAATAATCACATTCTTACACACATTTAGTAATTAAGAGGTCCACCCAGCTTCCCTACCTTGCTCTTGGATCTTCCCCATGGTGATTAGCGGTTGCTGCTGGGCTGGGTGCTCTTCCTGCACAGCTCACTTGTGCTCCCAGTAGTGATGCCGATGCCAGGATGACATCTTATCCCAGCTGCCTGTTCACTGCAGGGCGCGCACTAACCTCACTGCCTCCCAGAATATATCTGTCCTTATCCCTTGTGTAAAAAATGTGTTTGTGACAGCGTATGTATGTGCATTGTGTGTGACTGCATATGTAATTTGTGAATGTGAGCCTGTGTGTAATGTGTCTATGTGACATTAGGGGAACAGTTGTATGTGCCTAGGTGGGTCGAAATAGATTGGGGTCTGGGACTTAGTGTGTGATATTGCATGGGGGAATAGGGCAGGGAGGGTGGGAGTATAATGGCACGGAGGGTGGGGGTATAGCACAGGGAGGGTGGGGTTATAATGGCAGAGGGGTATATGGCAGGGGGGGTATAGTAGTACCTTACCATTTGGGAGGGTGCAGGATCAGCAGGGTCTGTCTCACCATTTGGTAGCTGCTCTGGGGTTATAATGGCAGTGAGGTGGGGGTATAGAGCATGAGGGGTGGGAGTATAATGGCAGGGGGGTTATAATAGCAGGGAGGTGGGGGTATAGGGCAGGGGGTGTGGGGGTAAATGGGAAGAGGGGTGGTAGTATAATGGCAGGGGTGGGGGATATAGGGCAGGGGGTGTTATAATGGCAGGGAGGTGGGGGTATAGGGCAGACGGGATTAGAATGGCAAGGAGGGTGGGGGTATAATGGCAGTGGGGTGTGGTACCCCCCCCACCCCCCTTAGTACGCCACTGCTCAGTCTACTAATATGAAAAAATGGCCTACAGACTAAGAGGCAGAGAGGAAGACCACGTTAAACTATGGAAATGTTGGCAAGGGTGTATTAACCTCTAATCACACACTGCCCACAAGTTCTTAACTACTAAATCTTTACAAAAAGGTCACAAAATGACAACTTTTAGTTCACTACAGTCTTAAACTGCAAAGTAGTATAGTCCTTATTGTTACCAAAGGTATTGGGATAAGGGCACTGCAGTACGCTAGACAACGTGACACTGTCTGCCACACTGGAACTCTTAACTGAGACATAACTCTCTCTCTCCTTCTTTCTTCTTTTCTTTGCCTACTGATAAAATTCACATAATCCCAGTTATATATGCATTAGCCATTGTTTTTCTTCGGGCAAGACATCTTGGAATTGATGTTAGCAATCATAAGTGCAGGATTTGTACTGATTCGTACATAACTCTATTGTATTTTGTGATAAAACTATCCAAGTCATGACTTAATGTACTGATCACTATGTATTTACTGTCAGTGTATAAGATATAATGAACATTGTACTCCAATACCTACATTTCTCTTATGTATGCCAATGATGCTATATTCAATGATGTTCTGTTTACCGTCTGAAGTTTTTCAATAAAAAGAGACATTTAAAAAAAAAATAAACAAGTAGTATATATCTATATCCAACTCACAGTTTATGTAAGTGGCACTGTGCAACTGGCGGAGGCTAGCCACAGCAATAACCTAATCAGTCACACACTAGGTTTTTTTCTCAATCAAAGTTTTTATAAGCGGTACAAGCAGTTACGTAGAAACATAGAAACAAAGAATGTGATGGCATGCATGCTTAAACTCCATTACTGTGTTAACCTCTACCACTTCAGTTGGGAGGCTATTCCATGCATACACTACCATTTCAGTAAAGTAATACTTCCTGATATAATTTTTAAACCTTTGCCCCTCTAATGTAAGACTATGCCCTCTAGTTTTCTTCTTTTAAATATACTCTCTTCCTTTACTGTGTTGATCTCTTTATGCATTTAAATATTATATATTATAATCTGGGTAACACATTAATTATTGGAGATTTGAATTACCCCAACATAAAATTGGATAGACAGACTAGTAGTTCAGTAAAGGGAATTAGATTTTTTTTAACTTGTTTAATGACACCTTCATGTCACAACTTTTTACAAGCAACAACCAGGAAGGATGCTTGTCTGGATTTGGTAATAACAAACAATGTTGATATTTTTACCAACATTCATGTATTGGAGCACTTGGGAAACAGTGATCACAATAAAGTATCCTTTGAAATAAACTAAAAAAAAACGCACATGGGTATACTAAAACGTATACTTTAAAAAAAGCTAATTTCAATAAGATAAGGGCAGCTTTACAGTATATTGACTAGCATAAACTCTTTAGTAAAAAAGAAAAAAGGGTTATTTGTTTGAATATATTCAAACAAATATTAGAATATTTCTCAGTATGTGCAATTGGGTAATACATTAAAACCAATGTGGCTTAGTAGGACAGTAAGTCAAGAAAGTGGTATCATATAAAAGATATATGGAAGCCTATAATGCATGTAGTTTAGCATTAGATTTGCTAAACTACAAAATGAGGAAGAGATAGCCAACGGAGCAAAAGCAACTCCAAAATATTTTTTAAGTACATAAATGAAAATTTTTAAAAAAGAATGAGAAGTGTAGTTACACTAAAACCAGTGATGGGGAAAACCATAATGGGGGTGATAGTTAATAAAGACTAGGAAAAGGCAGAAGTTTTAAATAACTATTTCTCCTCAATATATATAAGGAAGAAACTATTGCTATAGATATGCAAATAATTGCTGAAAAAAACTTGCAGAAAAAGTGTAATTTGATGACTCAAGACAATGTGCTGCAGCAACTAAAGAAAGTTAATATTAACAAAGTTCCAGGGCCTGACGGTATTCACCCACAAGCACTTACGGAACTAAGTGTGGAAATAAAAGAACCTCTGTTTTTAATCTTTCAAGATTTTTTTTCTTTCAGGAATTGGAGCACTGGAGGAAGGGAGATGTGGTTCCTATATTCAAAATGGTTCAAAATCATTGCCAGGACATTATAGAACTGTGAGCTTAAATTATGTGGCAGGGGAGGTATTTGAAAGGTTATTAAGGGATAATATTCAGGAATTCATGAGAAGAACATTGTTATCAGCAAAAATCAGCATGGTTTTAAAAAAACATAGGTCATGACAAAGTAACTTAATTGCATTCTATGAAAAAGTTGGTAGAAGTATAGAACAGGGTGCTGCAGTGGATGTGATCTATTTGGATTTTGCCAAGATGTTTGATACCGTTCCACTCAGTAGGTTAGAGTTCAAACTAAACCACAAGGAGTTGCCATTAATGGTATATTTTCAAGCTGGACAAAAGTGGCAGGTGTTGTCCTCAAGGTTCTGTTCTGGTTCCACTTATATTTAACATATTTATAAATGATCTTAAAATAAGCATTGAAAGTCATGTTTCAGTGTTTGCAAATGACAAAAAAAACTCGATAAAGTAATACAATGTGAGCAGGGTATAACTTTGCTGCAGGGTGAGTTTGATAGACTGGGGACCTGGGCACTCAAATGGTAGATGAAACTTAATGTAGAAAAATGCCAAGTTATGCACTTCAGCGTTACGAATGCACAGGCAACTTATACGTTTATTGAAACGAATTAGGGATAACAACACACGAGAAGGACTTGGGAATTGTTGTAGACAACATACTATGCAACAATGTGCTATGCAACACTGGCAATCAGCAGTGTCTAAGGCCAGTAGGGTATTGGCATGAATAAAAAGGGGGATGTATTATCTAGATGAGAATATAATTTTGCCTCTTTATAAATCACTGGTAAGACCACATCTTGAATATGCTGTGCAATTTTGGGCACCTGTTCTAAAGGAGGATAATATGGCACTAGAAAACGTACAGAGGTGGACTACAAAAGTAATAAAAGGAATGGAATATTTTAGCTATGAAGAAAGGTTAACAAATGTAAACCTCTTTAGTTCAGTAAAACAGCCCCTTAGAGGGGATATAATAAGATTATACCAATATATCCAGGGCCAATACAAACCATTGTTTGGAAATATATTATCTAAAACAAATCTATTCACAATGCCTAAAGAAGTGGTTTTATTAGAGTCTACACATATATTTAAACAGCAACTAGATGCATACATGCAAAAACATAATATTCAAGGATATCATTTTTCAATTGTATGGTAAGAGCTTCTTGATCCAGGGATACATGTTTCCTTCTTTTGGATCAACAGCAAAAACAGATGTGAGCAAGACTGAACTTGATGGACATGTGTCTCTTTACAGCCTATGTAACTATGTAACTTTGATTTATAAAGAGTCAAAATTTAATTTTTATCCAGAGAATACATTCACACATTTTTATGACGATATATTCTAACTAAGTCAGTATTTTTTTTAATATATAAATGATGATGACAAAAAGTAGTTAGAAAGTTCACACATTTATTAAAATCTTGCACAAAACATTTAATAAACAGTTTTAGTTTGAAGCAAAGGTGCTCTGGATCCAGGAGTTGTAGTTGCAGACCCTGGCGTACACTCCGGGGTAGTTCCTCAAAGCACAGCCATATCCCCAGGACACAATACCCTGGAGCTGACCATTACAGACCACGGGGCCACCAGAGTCACCCTGAGGGAAGGAGAGAGAATGTAAAATATTAAAAACGTTAAAGATATAGCCATGGGTTTTGAGATATATTTTAATTCTCCACTGGAAATATTAAATTAAACAGCTATTTTCAGATACATTACCTGGCAGGAATCCTTGCCTCCTTCAACGTAGCCAACACAGATCATGTTACTGGTGATCTGTCCTGGGTAGGCACTGCTACACTGAGCACTTGTCAGGATGGGTGCGTTTAAACACTGCAGGAGACTTGGATAGTTGGCTGAAAAAAAAAAATATATATATATAATCTTGTTATATGTACACATTCTTTATTAGTTCATTGCAGTATGTTATCTTTATTAGGTACTGGACTAAAATGTTTTGTTAAGAAATACTATCTTCCTTGCCCAGAATCTCCATCAACTTATTAATTCACTCTTTGCCTGTCACACTATATCAACCTTTGCTGAAGACAACAAAATGGAAAGACCAGTATGTAATCAAACAACCACTAACTCCTTCCAGCATGTGTAATATTAACTAGTTATATTGTGGAATTAAAGAAAATGCTTAATAATGTGTGCCTTTAACAATATTACATTGCTCTTATAACAAATCATGTTTTTGCAATGTAAATGTAAAATACGAGATGTATAGTTACAAGCCCTTCATTTACTCTAAACTATAGTTTGTCTCTGTGTGCTATATTTTCTAAACTTACTTCCACTGCTGAGTGTGTTTCCCCAGCCAGAAATCAGACAGCTGGTTCCAGCAGCAGCACAGCCAGAGGGCAGAGACACAGTCTTCACATAGCTATTGAGGGTGGCAGCACTAGCAAGTTTGATCAACATGATGTCATTGTCGGTGGTCCTGGAGTTGTAGCTTGGATGTCTGATGACCTTGGCAGAGTTAATGAACTGCTCTGTGCCCTCACTTACATCGATGTTGTGCTCTCCCAGTCTGACCTGAACACTCCTGCATGAGGGAAACATAGGCAATGTTTAAGAGAAAGTTAACACATTTGTTGAATTTCATTAATTCTAAATATGAACTTTTTATGCATTTCTACAAAAATATTCGATATTTTTTTCTGAAATTTCATTCATCTATGTCAACATTAAGTGAAACTTACGCCTTGTAGCAATGGGCAGCAGACACCACCCACAGGCTGGTAACCAGGGTACCTCCGCAGAAATGGTAGCCAGAGTTGAGGGATACGATGTATGGGACAGAGTTCTTGGTGCAGGTGTAACCTCCTACAATCTTATCATCATCATCCTCAAATGCAACTGTGGGCAGAAGAGAAAAATATGTTTGCCGCTGTGATCATGATTTGCTTGCTGTTACATTTTAGTCAACTACCATTATTGCATGTCTTATTGTAAATTATATTTTTTATGGTGCAATTCATATGGCTCAATGAAAAACATTTATATGGTTTAATTGAAGGTGTAAACTACATATGCAGTCAAAATCTATTTTTCAAAAAGTATTTATTTTACATAAATTGCAATATTGGAAGACAGGAAAGAGACTTCATTTAAATATAATAATCATAGTATAATTCATTTTATTAAAAGGGGTCCTTAATATTACATTTTAAATATAACTGTGTTCATGGCCATAGTGGAGATTTTTTCAATTTGTTTCCTCAGATTTTTTAGATTTTTTTTAATAGTATTTTAAGTGTATATTTAAATGCTACAAATAAGTTATGACGTCCTAGGTAGCTAAAAAACATACGTATTTTAAAGTTGAAAAAAAAATGCTAAAAACTATTTCACTTTGTGTGTGTTTTTAATTTTATAAGTCTAACATTTTATGGTGGAGAAAAAATATGTAATAATAACATGAAATTAAATATATATTTTTAAATGAGACAGAAAGTACCACTACTAATAATAATAATATTTCTTACCAGCAGCTCCAAGGAGCACACAGATCAGAAGAAGTTTCATCCTGGAGGTATGCCTGTGGGATGTTTTGGGTGAAATTAAGTGAGTATTTATATATTTTTACCCAGAGTTACTCCTACCCCCATAGAATGTTATCATATTATGTAAATACTGCACAATCTGGTTAATGTGTACACTTTATATGATCAATTACCTTGAATTTATTTTTTTCCAAGAATGTAAAACATATGTACCAATGTTAAGCACGCGCACACACACTCTCTCTCTCTCTGAGTACTTTGGGTGCTCTGGAAAGTAATGTTTAAATATGTTTTAATTTCGGTATGCATAGATGATAGATTATTTAAAGGAGATAGAATTTTTTTTATTTTAATTAGACAACAATTTTTTAAAAACCATTGCACTACATAATGAAGTTACAAAGAAGAATACATTGATGTAAATTAAAAAATTGTATCCCACATATTCTATAATCCTTTTACATACTTTATCCCATATGCACTCATTTCTCTATTGCCATGTTGCCAACCCATACCATATTGCCTTACAAAGTTTAGTTTTTTCTCGAGTTATATCGATACACAGTACCTTTTTATTTTCTTCTACTATCCTACTCTTTCTTTAATTCAATATGTCCACGGTATTTTTCTAATGATGTACACGACAGTAGAGTTGATAAAAATCTGATGCTGAGGTATCCATTTTGTTCTGCAACATGGTGGATCTTTTTGATTCCTAATTTATGTATTATTGTACCTAGCTAAGTCTCTCCATACACAATATAGACCTAAAAAGGATTAAGCTGCTTCTAGCACCAAAAATCAGTATTTCAAGACAGTGGAGAGGAGAATGTCCCACTTTTTTTTACAGGAGGTCTGGATCAGGGTTGACTAATCACACACTGACCACAAGCTCTTTCCTCCTAAATCTTTAGAAAAAGGTCACAAAATGACCACTTTTAGTTCACTACAGTCTTAAACTGCAAAGTAGTATACTCCTGATTGTTACCAAAGGTATTGGGATAAGGGCATCGCAGGACAACTTGACACTTTTTAAAATGATGTACACGACAGTAGAGTTGTTAAAAATCTGATGCTGAGGTATCCATTTTGTCCTGAAACATGGTGGATCTTGCGATTCCTAATTTATGTATTACTGTACCTAGCCGAGTCTCTCTATACACAATATAGAACTAAAAGGATTGAGCTGCACTGCTGGCATATCATTTCCAATACAAATTAGCTTGATCTCCCAAATGGCAGACTCCATGTTAAAAATAATTTCTCTAAATTTAAAAGGCCTCAACAGCCCACATAAATGGTGCCTCAGGAAATGCATAAATCCAAAGCAGTAATAATCTGCTTTCAAGAGTCCAATTTATGTGCCCACAGACAATGCCATTTCCAATCTAAAAAGTACTTACAAGCTTTTCACACAAGTAAAAAATAGTCTCTATATTCTTCCACGCTGATTGGGTCTTCCAATTACACAAACAATATAAAGATGAATTGGGCAGGGTTCTGATTCTGGCAGGTACACTGAACAGTTAAAACATCACAATTGCCTCTCTGTATGCACAGATCATCTCTCAAGTACCTTTCCTAAGAAAGGCACTGAAAAATATTACCTCAATAAAGTTGAGGCCACACTATAATATCTGGGGCCTTTGTTGTACCCAACATTAGACATTAAGCCGGAAAACAATAAACACACCACCCCTGCATCATTGGCATATAGCCAAGCACTAACCAACTTATTCCATGTCCATGATCTCTCTTGGCGCAGTCTTTACCCAGCTGACAAAGATTATACCTATTACTCCCCAGTACACCTGACATACTCACATATAGACTTGTGTGTAGTAGACAAGGCATCTCTATCTAATATAGCAGATGTCTCAATAGAAAAATAAACATAGCAAATGATGTAATTCAAAAGAAAGCAAAAGTTTGGGTCCCCTTTAGACCGGATATCTTCCTGTTACACATAGCAACAGAAATCTTAACAACTCCTAATAAAATTGGTATCATTCATCTGCTTCTAGCATCAAAAATCAGTATGTCAAGACAGTGGAGAGGAGCATGTCCCACTTTTTTTTACAGGAGGTCTGGATCAGGGTTGACTCAGTCTACCAATATGAAAAAAATTCCTACAGCCTAAGAGGCAGAGAGGAAGACCACGCTAAACTATGGAAATGTTGGCAAATGTGTACTAACCTCTAATCACACACTGACCACAAGCTCTTACCTCCTAAATCTTTAGAAAAAGGTCACAAAATGACCACTTTTAGTTCACTACAGTCTCAAACTGCAAAGTAGTATACTCCTGATTGTTACCAAAGGTATTGGGATAAGGGCATCGCAGGACAACTTGACACTTTTTAAAATGATGTACACGACAGTAGAGTTGTTAAAAATCTGATGCTGAGGTATCCATTTTGTCCTGAAACATGGTGGATCTTGCGATTCCTAATTTATGTATTACTGTACCTAGCCGAGTCTCTCTATACACAATATAGAACTAAAAGGATTGAGCTGCACTGCTGGCATATCATTTCCAATACAAATTAGCTTGATCTCCCAAATGGCAGACTCCATGTTAAAAATAATTTCTCTAAATTTAAAAGGCCTCAACAGCCCACATAAATGGTGCCTCAGGAAATGCATAAATCCAAAGCAGTAATAATCTGCTTTCAAGAGTCCAATTTATGTGCCCACAGACAATGCCATTTCCAATCTAAAAAGTACTTACAAGCTTTTCACACAAGTAAAAAATAGTCTCTATATTCTTCCACGCTGATTGGGTCTTCCAATTACACAAACAATATAAAGATGAATTGGGCAGGGTTCTGATTCTGGCAGGTACACTGAACAGTTAAAACATCACAATTGCCTCTCTGTATGCACAGATCATCTCTCAAGTACCTTTCCTAAGAAAGGCACTGAAAAATATTACCTCAATAAAGTTGAGGCCACACTATAATATCTGGGGCCTTTGTTGTACCCAACATTAGACATTAAGCCGGAAAACAATAAACACACCACCCCTGCATCATTGGCATATAGCCAAGCACTAACCAACTTATTCCATGTCCATGATCTCTCTTGGCGCAGTCTTTACCCAGCTGACAAAGATTATACCTATTACTCCCCAGTACACCTGACATACTCACATATAGACTTGTGTGTAGTAGACAAGGCATCTCTATCTAATATAGCAGATGTCTCAATAGAAAAATAAACATAGCAAATGATGTAATTCAAAAGAAAGCAAAAGTTTGGGTCCCCTTTAGACCGGATATCTTCCTGTTACACATAGCAACAGAAATCTTAACAACTCCTAATAAAATTGGTATCATTCATCTGCTTCTAGCATCAAAAATCAGTATGTCAAGACAGTGGAGAGGAGCATGTCCCACTTTTTTTTACAGGAGGTCTGGATCAGGGTTGACTCAGTCTACCAATATGAAAAAAATTCCTACAGCCTAAGAGGCAGAGAGGAAGACCACGCTAAACTATGGAAATGTTGGCAAAGGTGTACTAACCTCTAATCACACACTGACCACAAGCTCTTACCTCCTAAATCTTTAGAAAAAGGTCACAAAATGACCACTTTTAGTTCACTACAGTCTCAAACTGCAAAGTAGTATACTCCTGATTGTTACCAAAGGTATTGGGATAAGGGCATCGCAGGACAACTTGACACTGTCTGCCACACTGGGACTCTTAAATGGGACACAACTCTCTCTCTCCTTCTTTCTTCTTTTCTTTGCCTACTGATAACCTTCTCCTCACATAATCCCAGTTATATATGCATTTACCATTGTTTATTCTTCGGGCAAGACATCTTGGATTTGATGTTAGCAATCATAAGTGCAGGATTTGTACCGATTCATACATAACTCTATTGTATTTTGTGATAAAACTACCCAAGTCATGACTTAATGTACTGATCACTTTGTTTTTACTGTCAGTGTATAAGATATAATGAACATTGTACTCCAATACCTACATTTCTCTTATGTATGCCAATGATGCTATATTCAATGATGTTCTGTTTACTGTCTGAATTTTTTTAATACAAAGAGACATGTGAAAAAAAATAATATAAAAAAAGTAGTATACATCTATATCCAACTCACAGTTTATGTAAGTGGCACTGTGCAACTAGCAGAGACTAGCCACAGCAATAACCTAATCAGTCTCACACTAGGTTCAATGACAAAGGTTCTTTCTCAATTAAAGTCATTGTAAGCGGTACAAGCAGTTACTTAGAAACATAGAAACAAAGAATGTTCTGACAGATAAGAACTGTTCAGCCCATCTAGTCTGCCTCATTTTTTAAATACTTTCATTAGTCCCTGGCTTTTTCTTATATGTAGCATAGCCGCATACGTATCCCATGCATGCTTAAACTGCCCTACTATGTTAACCTCTACCACTCCAGCTGGGAGGCTATTCCATGCATACACTAAACTTTCAGTTAAGTAATTCTTCCTGATATAATTTTTAAACCTATGCCCCTCTAATGTAAGAGTATGTCCTCTAGTTTTCTTCTTTTAAATATACTCTCTTCCTTTACTGTGTTGATCTCTTTATGTATTTAAATGTTTCTATCATATCCCTCCTGTCTTGTCTTTCCTCCAAACCATACATGTTAAGATCCTTTAACTTTAACCTATACTGTTGAGCTTTACCATGCAATACATGGACCAGTTTAGTAGCCCTTCTCTGAACTCTCTCCAAAATATCAATATACTTCTGGAGATATGGTCTCCAATATTGCACACGATATTCCAAGTGAGGTCTCACCGGTGCCCTGTACAACGGCATGAACACTTCCCTCTTTCTACTGCTAATACATCTCCCTATATAACCAAGCATTCAGCTAGTATTGCCTGCTGATCTATTACATTGTTTGTCTATCTTTAAGCCATCTTAAATAATTACCCCTAAATCTCAGATGTTGAGGTTAGGACTATATCAAATATTATATACTTACACCCAAGATGCATTGTCTTGCACTTATCCATATTAAAGTTTACCTAAAAAATTTACCATTTGGCTTGTCCCTACTGGAACAACAACCCTGTTGCAAATCTTTCAAACAGATATACCTTGCTATCAAGATCTTCTGGAATATCACTAATAAAAATATTGAAGAGAAAAGGTCCAAGTACAGATCCCTGAGGTATCCCGCTGTTAACAAGACCTTGCTTCAAATATGCTCCATTGACTACAACCCTATGTTGCCTGTCATTAACTACTGCCAAGCCTATTCAACAATATTGGAATCTAAACTCAAAGATTGTAGGTTATTGATAAGCCTTCTACAGTGAGGAGAAAAGTATTTGATATCCTGCTGATTGTGAATATTTACCAACTGACAAATAAATGATCAGTCTATAATTTTAATAGTATGTATGTTTTAACAGTGAGAGACAGAATAATAAAAAAAAATCCAGGAAAATGCATGTCAAAAAAGTTATAAAATGATTTGCATGTCAATCAGTAAAATGAGTATTTGATTCCCTATCAATCGGCAAGCTTTCTGGCTCCCAGGTGTTTTTTATACAAGTAACAAGCTGAGATTAGGAGCATTCTCTTAAAGGGAGTGCTCCTAATCTCAGCTCGTTACACACCTGTCCACAGAAGCAATCAATCAGATTCCAAACTCTACACCATGTCCAAGACCAATGAGCTGTCCAGGGAGCTAGATAGAATAGAAAGGAGATTGACTTCAGCTCAGTACAAGGGGGTACAGATAGAGGGAGGGGCAAGATCAGAACAGAGGAGGTATGTAATAGTAATACAAATTCACATAAAATACAAGTGACTCATGATAATATTAAATGTATGCTTACTAATGCAAAGAGCCTAACTAACAAAATGGGGGAATTAAAGGAAATAGCATACACTGAGCACTATGACATAATTGGCATAACAGAAACATGGTGGGATGAGACTTGGCAGTTAACTTAAATGATTACACAATATTTAGGAGAGATAGAAAAACAGGAAGGGTGGTGGGGTATGTTTGTATGTCAACCATGAGTAAAAGTCAAATGTCAAGTAAGTGGAATGTGATAGGGAAAATGCATTAGCTTTATGAATATCTTCAAACAAATATTAGAAAGGTACATTTCTCAGTATGTGCAATTGGGTAATAAATATAAAAGAAACTAATTAAAACCAATGTGGAAAGTAAATCAAAAAAATTCAAAAAGGAAAAGGACATTTTAAGCATTCAAATCTGAGAAATCAGAGGCATCATATAAAGGATATAAGGAAGCCTATAATGCATGCAAAAAGGTGATTAGATTCGCTAAACTACAAAATGAAGAAGAGATAGCCAAACAGAGCAAAACCAACTCCAAAATATTTTTAAGTACATCAATAAAAAATGTAAAAATAAAATGAAAGTGTAGTTACACTGAAAACAGCGATGGGGTAAACCATAATGGGGGTGATAGTTAATAAAGACGAGGAAAAGGAAGACATTTTAAATAACTATTTCTCCTCAGTATATATTAAGGAAGAAACTATGGCTATAGATATGCAAATAATTGCTGGAAGAAACTTGCAGAAAAAGTGTGATTGGATGACTCAAGACAATGTGCTGCAGCAACTAAAGAAAGTTAACATAAACAAAGTTCCAGGGCCTGACGGTATTCACCCACAAATACTTAAGAAACGAAGTGTGGAAATAAAAGAATTTTCTGTTTTTAATCTTTCAAGATGTTTTTCTCTCAGGAATTGTTTCAGTGTTTGTAGATGACAAAAAACTCTGTAAAGTAATACAATGTGAGCAGGGTATTACTTTGCTGCAGAGGGATTTAGATAGACTGGGGGACAGGGCACTCAAATAGCAGATGAAAACTGTGAAAAATCACCATCCACTAATTCGGTTCTCTCCCTCCCTGCTACTGTATTCGGTGGATTTATTACATTTATTACTAGTTAATTTGTTACTTTCTCTTCGTCACAATCCCTTGTTTGGTAAAATAGCTATTTTACCGAACGAGGACCACCCTGTGTAGCAATTAGAACGTAGAATCCTGTGTTATTGCATGAAACCACAAGCTAATTGAGTGCCAATGGATGGCGGCCATCTTAAACTCCCGAACGGCCGTCCAACTCGACTTAGGCGTCGAGCGCCTGGAACTAATTTCATCATGGCTCTTCAGCAATCCCCGTTCCCCCGTGAAAGTCTCGTCTGACCCATTTCCACGAATAATACACGAATGGCATTCGGGAGTTTCAATCTACCGAACGAGGGGAGCACTCTCATGCAACCAGCTACATTATATCTATGGGGATTTTTCGTGCAATTTTCATCCGCACGGAGATCGGCTCGCACCACTGATTTCATGGAACTCTGAGTCGGCTACAACCTCATGGCGAGCCGGTCAAACTTCCACCCGGTATAACTCCAAAACTACCGAACGGATTCTCAGGAAATGTGGAATTGTTTTTATATTGATATGTTATGTATAAAGTATGTTTCTAATAATTGTGAAAAATGTTAACTTTTCTGGCCACTAGATAATTGAGTTTGATAAGTGCTCAAACCCAATTATCTAGCCTGGCCCAGAGGAGGAGTTATGTACTGTAAAAATTGTGTGCCCTGTTTCTCAGTAAATCAGACTTGTTCCAGCATTAAGCCTTGGCTCATGTGTGGATTATTCGGTGATACCAGCGATTTATTACTCTGTGGATTACTTGGCGATTTTGTTTTATGGGAAGAAGGGAATGCTTGACTGAGTAAAGGATTGTACCGTCACAAAACCTAATGTAGAAAAATGCAAAGTTATGCACTTCGGCATTAAGAATGCACAAACAGGTACAATTCTGAGCCGGAGACCGAGACAGTCGCATACCTCGGAGCTCCGTGTATTAACCGGAGAAATTGAGCTAGTAAACGGGGGTACCGAGCCCCAAATTGGACACCCACCTAGGCGGCAGCACCGAGGATCGATATGGACAACATAAAGAAAAAAACGAGGGCAGACAAAGCCCCTACAAACCGAGACATCGGAGAAATGCTCCGGAGCTCACATAGGGCCTCCTGGGACAAAATGGCGCTGGCTGATGATTTTTCCTCTTACTCCTCCGAGGATTTCACAGCCGACCTGGATATAGGAGCTGTTGCCAGTAAAACTTCAGACCCTACCAAGGCACCACCAAAACCAGGTGACCCAGTAACAGCAGTCCTGCTCCAAAAGATGCTGGGAGAACTGCGCAAAAATATAGCAGCCGACATGGCCTACTATAAAACAGCCATTGACTCAGCAGCCTCCAAAATAACAAAGCTTGAGGCCACTTCCAGCACCCAAGACTCCAGGCTGTCAGTAGTGGAACAACAACTAGCTGAGTTACAACACCAGCAAGCCTCCACGACGAGCAGAATTGATGCCATGGAAGACCAACGCAGGAGATACAATGTGAAGGTCAGAGGGATACCTGATTCGGTGGGGTTAACAGAGGCGCCACACTTCATTAGACGCCTACTGGCGACCATATTACCGCCTAAACAGTCTATACAAATTGATGGACTGTTTAGGCTGCCAAAACCAGCAAGGGCTCCGGCGGCCGCGTCTATGGATCTAATCATGCGATTCCAGTCACTTCAACAAAAAGCACTGATTCTCGCAGCACTCCGGGGGAAAACCCTGCTAATCTTTGAAGGGGCCACGCTGTCTGTCTTCTCAGACCTGACAAGGAATACCCTAACCTGGAGAAAAGGAATGCAACCCTGCCTAAAACATCTGCGGAACAAGGACATACCTTACAAATGGGGAACCCCACGAGCGCTCCTCTTCTCTCATGAAGGGACAGCCCACAGAGTACACAGCGCCCAAGAACTAGAAGCTCTTCTGACCACTTTGGGCATCCTGACAACGCCGATGCTATGAGGCCTGCAGATATCACAGCTGAACCCAGCCACTGTGCAGGAATTTACACCCAGACATGCTAAGAAGATGCAAGGGCCCCGCGCGCCACCATGAGAGACTACCCCTGCGAAGGGGATTGACTTTCCTCCAATGTCTACTGTTACCCTACCTCACAGTTCATCACTCCTAAGTTAGAGCTCATCACACACTACTCCCTCGTAGCGACACCTCACATAATACACCTCACCAGGTACCCAACTTAGTTGCAACACACGGGGCCACTTTTGGTGAGACAACGGCCAGACGCCGAGTTTAAACTACTGATTACGCTGTGTATTCCCCCCGCCCCCATCCCCACCACTGACACACCAGGGTCATTTCACAAGGCAGCCACAGCCAACGGGGATGTCCTCCTCAGTGGAACATGAACCACCACACCGAGTTTAAACTACTGATTATGCTGTGTATTCCCCCCCCCCATCCCCACCACTGACACACCAGGGTCATTTCACAAGGCAGCCACAGCCAACGGGGATGTCCTCCTCAGTGGAACACGAACCACCACATCACACCAGATAGCCATACTTCTATAGACCACTGAGGGCACTCGAGTTACCTACCTACTTGTACTCAATAATTCTTTTACAAAAAAAACTGTTCATGCTGCATATTGTACCTTTTCTTGTGTATTGCCATATGTATGAATCTGACAATTATGCTTCAAACGTTTTGAATGTCGACTCTGACACTTATGCAGCGTGACACAAAAATAAAGAATTAAAAAAAAAAAAGAATGCACAAACAACTTATACCTTTAATAGAAACAAATTAGGGATAACAACACACGAGAAGGACTTGGGAATTGTTTTAGAAAACAAACTATTCAACAATTTGCAATGTCAATCAGCAGTATCTAAAGCCAGTAAGGTATTGGCATGTATAAAAAGGGGCATTAATTCTCTTGATGAGAATATAATTTTGCCTCTTTATAAATCACTGGTAAGACTACATCTTGAATATGCTGTGCAATTTTGGGCACCTGTTCTAAAAGAGGATAATATGGCACTAGAAAACGTGCAGCGGTGGACTACAAAAGTAATAAAAGGAATGGAATATTTTAGCTATGAAGACAGGTTAACAAATTTAAACCTCTTTTAGTTCAGTAAAACAGCCCCTTAGATAGGATATAATACGATTATACCAATATATCCAGGGCCAATACAAACCATTGTCTGGAAATATATTATCTAAAACAAATCATTCACAAACAAGTCTACACAGTGGACACAAGGTCATGCTTTTAGACTGGAAGAAAGGAGATTTAGTCCAAAGCAAATGAAAGGTTTTTTTACAGTAAGAAAAGTAAGGATGTGGAATTATATGCCTAAAGAAGTGGTTTTTTTTGAGTCTACACATATGTTTAAACAGCAACTAGATGCATACATGCAAAAACATAATATTAAAGGATATTATTTTTCAATTGTATGGTAAGAGCTTTTTGATGCAGGGATAAATCGGACTGACCTTCTTGGAGCAAGAAGGAATTTTTTCCTAGTTTGTTAAAAAATGGAAGTACTTTAACCCCTTAAGGACCAAGCTTCTGGAATAAAAGGGAATCATGACATGTCACACACGTCATGTGTCCTTAAGGGGTTAAACTGTTTTTTTTCCTTCTTTTGGATCAACAGCAAAAACAGATGTGAGCAAGACTGAACTTGATGGACATGTGTCTCTTTACAGCCTATGTAACTATGTAACTTTGATTTATAAAGAGGCAACATTTTATTTTTATCCAGAGAATACATTCACACATTTTTATGACGATATATTCTAACTAAGTCAGTATTTTTTTAATATATAAATGATGATGACAAAAAGTAGTTAGAAAGTTCACACATTTATTAAAATCTTGCACAAAACATTTAATAAACAGTTTTAGTTTGAAGCAAAGGTGCTCTGGATCCAGGAGTTGTAGTTGCAGACCCTGGCGTAGACTCCGGGGTAGTTCCTCAAAGCACAGCCATATCCCCAGGACACAACACCTTGGAGCTGACCATTACAGACCACGGGGCCACCAGAGTCACCCTGAGGGAAGGAGAGAGAATGTTAAAGATATAGCCATGGATTTTGAGATATATTTTACTTCCCCACTGGAAATATTAAATCAAACAGCGAGATTCAGATACATTACCTGGCAGGAATCCTTGCCTCCTTCAACGTAGCCAACACAGATCATGTTAGTGGTGATCTGTCCTGGATAGGCACTGCTACACTGAGCACTTGTCAGTATGGGTGCGTTCAAACACTGCAGGAGACTTGGATAGTTGGCTGAAATAAAATAAAATGAAATAAAATTATAATCTTGTTACATGTACACACTCTTTATGAGTTCATTGCAGTATGCTATCTCTATTAGGTACTGGACTAAAATGTTTAGTTAATAAATACTATTATATGATTATTCCTTACCCAGAATGTCCATCAACTTATTAATTCACTCTTTGCCTGTCACACTATATCAACCATTGCTGAAGACAATAAAATGGAAAGACCAGTATTTAATCAAACAACCACTAACTCCTTCCAGCATGTGTAATATTAACTAGTTATATTGTGGAATTAAAGAGAATGCTTAATAATGTGTGCCTTTAACAATATTACATTGCTCTTGTAACAAATCATGTTTTTGCAATGTAAATGTAAAATAAGAGATGTTTAGTTATAAGCCCTTCGTTTACTCTAAACTAGAGTTTGTCTCTAGTTTAGAGTATGCTATTTTTTCAAAACTTACTTCCACTGCTGAGTGTGTTTCCCCAGCCAGAAATCAGACAGCTGGTTCCAGCAGCAGCACAGCCAGAGGGCAGAGACACAGTCTTCACATAGCTGTTGAGGGTGGCAGCACTAGCAAGTTTGATCAACATGATGTCATTGTCGGTGGTCCTGGAGTTGTAGCTGGGGTGTCTGATGACCTTGGCAGAATTAATGAACTGC
Organism: Pelobates fuscus; assembly: GCF_036172605.1. NCBI lineage: Eukaryota > Metazoa > Chordata > Amphibia > Anura > Pelobatidae > Pelobates > Pelobates fuscus. Next base: position 39,224,845 of record NC_086326.1, read on the forward strand.
TCTGTGCCCTCACTTACATCAATGTTGTGCTCTCCCAGTCTGACCTGAACACTCCTGCATGAGGGAAACATAGGACATTTTTAAGAGAAAGTTAACACATTGGTCGAATTTCATTCATTCTAAATATGAACTTGTTATGCATTTCTACAAAAATGTTCAATCATTTTTTTCTGTAATTTCATTCATCTATGTCAACATTAAGTGAAACTTACGCTTTGTAGCAATGGGCAGCAGACACCACCCACAGGCTAGTAACCAGGGTACCTCCACAGAAATGGTAGCCAGAGTTGAGGGATACGATGTATGGGACAGAGTTCTTGGTGCAAGTGTAACCTCCTACAATCTTATCATCATCATCCTCAAATGCAACTGTGGGGAGAAGAGAAAAATATTTTTGCCGATATGATCATGATTTGCTTGCTGTTATATTTTAGTCATCTACCATTAATGCATGTCTTATTGTAAATTATATTTTTTATGGTGCAATTCATATGGCTCAATGGAAAACATTTATATGGTTTAATTGAAGGTGTAAACTACATATGCAGTCAAGATGTATTTTTCAAAAAGTATTTATTTTACATCAATTGCAATATTGGAAGATAGGAAACAGACATAATTTAAATAAAATAATCGTAGTATAATTCATATTATTCAAAGGGATCCTTAATATTACATTTTAAATATAACTGTGTTCATGGCCATAGTGGAGATTTTTTCTATGTGTTTCCTTAGATGTTTTTTCTTTTTTTAATAGTATTTTAAGTGTATTTTTAAATGCTACAAATAAGCTATGATGTCATAGGTAGCTCAAAAACAAATGTATTGCAAAGTTGAAGAAAAATGCTAAAAACTATTTCACCATATGTGTGTTTTTAATTTTATAAGTCTAAAATATTAAGGGTTAAGAAATTGATAAAAAAAAAAAATGTTATAATAACATGAAATTAAACATATATTTTTAAATGAGACAGAAACTGCTACTAATAATAATAATATTTCTTACCAGCAGCTCCAAGGAGCACGCAGATCAGTAGAAGTTTCATCCTGGAGGTATACCTGTGGGATGTTTTGGGTGAAATTAAGTGTGTATTTATATATTTTTACCCAGAGTTACGCCTGCCCCCATAGAATGTTATCATATTATGTAAATACTGCACAATCTGGTTAACGTGTACATTTTATATGATCAATTACCTTGAATTTATTTTTTTCCAAGAATGTAAAACATATATGTACCAATGTTAACCTCTTTACTACCACGTACACACACACACACACACACACACACACACACACACACACACACACTGAGTAATTTGGGAGTCCTGGAAAGTAATGTTTAAATGTGTTTTCATTTCAGTATGCATAGATTATAGATTATTTAATGGAGATAGAAAAAAAATGCTTAGATAGAAAGTTTTTAAAAACCATTGTACCACATAATGAAGTTACATTGAAGAAAGCATTGATGTAAATAAAAAAAAATATTGTATCCCACATGTTCTATAATCTTTTCACATACTTTATCCCATACGCACTAATTTCTCAGTTGCCATGTTGCCCACCTATACCATATTGCCTTGCAAAGTTTTGTTTTTCTCACGTTATACCAATACACAGTACTGTTCTTCATACTATGTCTAGAGCCCGAGATTGATAAACTTCTGGCACCACATCAATTATGTAATACATAAGATAGCAAAAGTTTGGACCCCTTTAGACCGGAATGCTCCCTGTTACACATAGCAATAGAAATCTTAACCAGCAAAAATCAGTATTGCAAGACAGTGGATAGGATAATGTCCCACTTTTTTTTACAGGAGGTCTGGATCAGGGTTAACTCAGTCTACCAATATGAAAAAATGTCCCACAGACTAAGAGGCAGAGAGGAAGACCACACTAAAATATGGAAATGTTGGCAAGGGTGTACTGGCCTCTAATCACACACTGACCACAAGCTTTTACCTCCTAAATCTTTGCAAAAAGGAATACAATTAGCACTTTTAGTTCACTACAGTCTTAAACTGCAAAGTAGTATACTCCTTATTGTTACCAAAGGTATTGGGATAAGGGCTTCGCAGAAGCTGGACAACTTGACACTGTCTGCCACACCGGGACTCTTAAATGGGACACAACTCTCTCTCTCCTTCTTTCTTCTTTTCTGTGCCTACTAATAACCTTCTCTTTACATAATCTCAGTTATATATGCATTTACCATTGTTTTTCTTCGGGCAAGACATCTTGGAATTGATGTTTGCAATCATAAGTGCAGGATTTGCACCAATTCGCACATGACTCTAATGTATTTTGTGATAAAACTACCCAAGTCATGACTTAATGTACTGATCACTATGTTTTTACTGTCAGTGTATAAGATATAATGAACATTGTACTCCAATACCTACATTTCTCTTATGTATGCCAATGATGCTATATTCAATGATGTTCTGTTTACTGTCTGAAGTGTTTCAATAAAAAGAGACATGTGAAAAACAATAAACAAGTAGTTTATATCTATATCCAACTCACAGTTTATGTAAGTGGCACTGTGCAACTGGCAGAGGCTACCCACAGCAATAACCTAATCAGTCTCACACTAGTTCAATGACAAAGGCTCTTTCTAAATCAAAGTTGTTGTAAGCAGTACAAGCAGTTACTAAGAAACATTGAAACTGTAACAGAACTTCATCATCTCCTAAGCCCTGTGGACTAAGACAGTTTAATGCCTGATAAAGCATCTGTTCGGTAGTTTGATTCGTTCTGTATCGGCAGATTTCTACCGAATACCGGACTGTTGTGATATAGCAAAAGCATGTTTTACCTTCCCAGCTTGTTCCCAGCCGTTCACATCATTCCGCACGAACTCCGTGTATAACATATAGGTGGCCGCCATTTCGGGACTTACACGTGTTCGCGGCCATCTTGCGCACGAACAGCGGTGTTTGCCTGCAAACGCATGGAACTAAAAACGGATACACAAACAGGCGAACACCGCTGAGACCTCCATGCGCCCAGAACTTCGTGCTGGAACTACCGAACGACGGGCCATTCGGTAGTTACACTCAATCAGCTATGGGGAATTCAGCGAACACGGAGATAGTTGTGGATGACAAGGATTTCGTATAATTTTAACAGGCGAACGGAGACCGACCGCAGGGCCAAAACTTATGGAACTCTTTTCGGCTAGAAAATCCAGGTGGTCGGTCAAAACTTCAAACATCCATAACTCCCGAACCCCTCAACCGAATGGGCTGAAATTTGGACATATTGTTCTCCTAACCAAGACCTTAAAGGTGTACCCCCTTTTTTTGGGGTACATCCAGAACTGGGTTAAAATATTGTACGTTATAATTATGTTATGTGTTTATCTGAGGGGAGGAGACGTGGGGGTGTTACCATGTGTATGATTGGTTATTTTCATCCTCCCCCTGGGAGTGTCCTGTGTGTACCTTATCCTAATAAAAAGCAGGCTGGGTGTTCCAGGCCTCAGTTCTTCTTGACCCTTCAAAACGTAGCCTCGTCTCGTTCTTGGAAGGGGATTATTTGGGAATATTATTCTGCTCCTGTTACAGCTGAACCTGACTCTCGCTCTGGATATCGTGGATGGGATTATACCAGCTTTACTTCTCCACAGCAGCTTGCAGGGAAAAGGACGTCTCCAACGGCAGATACCCTCTCTCTACTTGGGTAGCCGTTACATTGGTGGCAGCGGTGGGATGGTCCTTTTATCCAAAGAACAAGCGCTGAATGGAGTCGCAGTATGCCAAGCTGAAAAGACCCACACTAAAGGATTTATTGGAGAATCGTGGTAGGAGTGCCAGCAACAGACCACGGAGGGAGCTGATAGCTGACCTGCTGGAGCTGGACGAGATGGATAGGTCCATGGAGGTAACTGAACCCATGGCACCCATCAGTGAGGACGATGTGATTACTGCAATTGTACAGCGGAGATTATCTTTGTATCCAGTCACGTCTGCGGAACTAATAACTCAACTGTTCCGGGAAGCAAGGGAAGAGATACAAACCAAGAGGGAACAAGAAATGGAACTGGTAAGAGCGAGACAGCCCATTACACATACAGTTCCTACCCCGCTACCCACTACTACGGTAAAGAAAATTCCCTTTACTGCATTTAAAACCTTTGTGGAAAATGAAGAAGAAATTGATGGATATTTGGCTGACTTTGAAAGGCAGTGCTCGCTACATCAAATACCGCCAGAGCAATGGGTCACTATCCTGGCGGGAAAACTGTCAGGAAAAGCTAATGAGGCTTTCCGAGCACTCACTACAGAGGAGATCACGCAGTACCAAAAAGTAAAAGAGGCACTGCTCACCAGGTATGTGGTAACCCCAGAAGCATACCGTCGCCGCTTCCGGGAGTCCAAAAAGAAAGCTGTGGACTCCCACATGGAATGGGCCAACCGGCTACAAAGAGTGGCATCACATTGGGTCCAAGGGTGCAAGGCCAACACCGGGGAGGAAGTATTACAGTTGTTCTTAATGGAACATTTCTTCCAAGATTTGGCTGCGGACATACAAGACTGGGTTCGAGACCGGCGCCCCGCTAATCTAAATGAGGCGGCTCGGCTAGCCGATGAATACGCCGAGACAAGGAAAGTAAGCCAGGGTACTACACGACAAGCTCATAAGACAGAGCCACGTACCCCAGCCATTGTCTCACGTCCAGAATTTCGGGCTCTAGTCCCACCAGGACCACCACGTCCTCAGGGATCGTTCCCAGTCTCTGTATTCCGCCGTAAAGGTCCGCAGCAATTGCTTTAGGGTACCATTAAAGCATTCACAGAGACCGTTAGTCTGAGGGTGGTATGGGGAACTAAGCAGGGGCTTAACTTAGACCTGTTAAAGGGAATAAGCTCCAAACCTCCTGGCAGGGCCCTTACAAAGTGGTAGCACAGGTCTGTGACACCACCTATGTAATTGCCAGCAGCAAAGATGAAAGGATCCAGAAGTCCTTTCACGTAAACTTATTAAAAGAATATCAGGAAAGACCAGAGGATATAGCCGCCATATGTATCCCAGCCACTGAAGACCCTGACAGCTTACCCATACCCAACCTATTAGCTAACTCGGAACCTAAAACTCTGCTCAATACCGTACAGCTAGGGGAGCGGTTAACCCCCGCAGAAAAGGGGCAGATCCGACAGCTGCTGACTGAGAAAGGGTTGACGTTTTCCCAAGAGTCCGGGTACACCCCCTTAGCAACTCACTATGTAGAGACCCCAGGACAAACCCCTCTCCGACAAACTACCTATAGGATCCCTGAGGCAGTAAAAGAGGAGATGAGGAAGGAAATCCAAGAGATGTTAAGACTGGGGGTGATAGAGCCATCTGACAGTCCGTGGGCCTCACCTGTGGTTCTAGTTCCCAAAAAGGACGGAACCACCCGGTTCTGTGTCGATTATCGACGTCTCAATGACAGAACCGTGACAGATGCATATCCCATGCCCCGAGTAGACGAGCTATTAGATCGTATTGCCAGGGGACGTTATCTGACCACCATCGATTTGTGCAAAGGGTATTGGCAGATTCCCCTGGCCAAGGAGGCTATCCCTAAGTCGGCCTTTGTCACCCCATTTGGCTTGTACCAGTTCAAAGTCATGCCATTTGGGATGAAAAACGCCCCGGCTACATTTCAGCGCTTAGTGGACCGCCTCCTTGATGGCTTCCAGGATTTCGCTTGCGCGTACCTGGATGACATTGCGATTTATAGCGAAACCTGGGGAGAACACTTGAGGCATGTAGAGGCCGTACTGGATCAGATTCGGGCCGCAGGCTTGACTCTGAAACCAGAAAAGTGTAACTTCGGCATGGCCGAAGTCCAATACCTGGGACACCGGGTGGGATGTGGGAAGCAGCGCCCAGAACCCGCTAAAGTTGAAGCTGTAGCTAACTGGCCCACACCCCACACCAAGACGCAGGTCTTAGCATTTTTGGGGACGGCAGGATATTATAGGAAGTTTGTCCCTGACTATAGCGCCATCGCGAAACCCCTGACAGACTTAACCAAAAAGAACTTGCCTAGGATAGTCCTGTGGTCTCCCGCCTGTGAAACCGCCTTTCAAGCCCTAAAGAATGCTCTGATTCATGCACCTGTCCTGTCTGCCCCCGTCCCTAACAAAAGATTTGTCGTTCATACAGATGCATCCATGTATGGACTGGGGGCAGTTCTAAGCCAGGTCGGAGAAGATGGGGGCGAACACCCTGTCATGTATCTCAGTAGAAAACTGTTACCCAGAGAAGTGAGTTACGCGGCAGTGGAAAAGGAATGCTTGGCACTGGTCTGGGCACTAAAGAAACTCACCCCATATTTGTACGGACAAGAATTTACTCTAATCACCGACCATAACCCCCTGGTGTGGCTGAACAGAGTAGCTGGAGATAATGGACGTTTATTGAGATGGAGCCTAGCACTGCAACCCTATAATTTCTCCATTCAATACTGCCCTGGCAAGTTTAATGGGAATGCCGATGGTCTGTCCAGGCAAACAGAACTGTTGCCCTAACAATTGACCGGACAGCCCCAAGTTGACCCGAAAAGGATCAATCCGGGTCTGCCGGGGTGTTCCACAAAAGGGGAGCAGTGTAACAGAACTTCATCATCTCCTAAGCCCTGTGGACTAAGACAGTGAAATGCCTGATAAAGCATCTGTTCGGTAGTTTGATTCGTTCTGTATCGGCAGATTTCTACCGAATACCGGACTGTTGTGATATAGCAAAAGCATGTTTTACCTTCCCAGCTTGTTCCCAGCCGTTCACATCATTCCGCACGAACTCCGTGTATAACATATAGGTGGCCGCCATTTCGGGACTTACACGTGTTCGCGGCCATCTTGCGCACGAACAGCGGTGTTTGCCTGCAAACGCATGGAACTAAAAACGGATACACAAACAGGCGAACACCGCTGAGACCTCCATGCGCCCAGAACTTCGTCCTGGAACTACCGAACGACGGGCCATTCGGTAGTTACACTTAATCAGCTATGGGGAATTCAGCGAACACGGAGATAGTTGTGGATGACAAGGATTTCGTATAATTTTAACAGGCGAACGGAGACCGACCGCAGGGCCAAAACTTGTGGAACTCTTTTCGGCTAGAAAATCCAGGCGGTCGGTCAAAACTTCAAACATCCATAACTCCCGAACCCCTCAACCGAATGGGCTGAAATTTGGACATATTGTTCTCCTAACCAAGACCTTAAAGGTGTACCCCCTGTTTTTGGGGTACATCCAGAACTGGGGTAAAATATTGTACGTTATAATTATGTTATGTGTTTATCTGAGGGGAGGAGACGTGGGGGTGTTACCATGTGTATGATTGGTTATTTTCATCCTCTCCCTGGGAGTGTCCTGTGTGTACCTTATCCTAATAAAAAGCAGGCTGGGTGTTCCAGGCCTCAGTTCTTCTTGACCCTTCAAAACGTAGCCTCGTCTCGTTCTTGGAAGGGGATTATTTGGGAATATTATTCTGCTCCTGTTACAGCTGAACCTGACTCTCGCTCTGGATATCGTGGATGGGATTATACCAGCTTTACTTCTCCACAGCAGCTTGCAGGGAAAAGGACGTCTCCAACGGCAGATACCCTCTCTCTACTTGGGTAGCCGTTACAGAAACAAAGAATGTGATGGCAGATAAAAACTGTTCAGCCCATCTAGTCTTCCCCATTTTCTAAATAGTTTCATTAGTCCCTGGCTGTTTCTTATATCTATCATAGCCGTATGCCTTAAACCCCCTTACTGTGTTAACCTCTACTACTTCAGCTGGGAGGCTATTCCATGCATACACTACAATTTCAGTTAAGTAATTCTTCCTGATACAATTTTTTAACCTATGCCCCTCTAATGTAAGACTATGTCCTCTAGTTTTCTCCTTTTAAATATACTGTCTTCCTTTACTGTGTTGATCTCTTTATGTATTTAAATATTTCTATCATATCCTTCCTGTCTCATCTTTCCTCCAAACTATACATGTTTAGATCCTTTAGTCTATACTGGTACATTTTACCATGCAATCCATGAACCAGTTTAGTAGCCCTTCTCTGAACTCTATCCAAAGTATCAATATCCTTCTGGAGATATGATCTCCAATATTGCACACAATATTCCAAGTGAGGTCTCACTGGTGCTCCGTACAACGGCATGAGCACTTCCCTCTGTCTACTGCTAATACATCTCCCTATATAACCAATCATTCAGCTAGCATTTCCTGCTACTCTATTACATTGTTTGTCTATCTTTAAGCCATCTTAAATAATTACCCCTAAATCTCAGATGGTAAGGCTAGGACTATATCAAATATTCTATACTTACACCTAAGATGCATTGTCTTGCACTTATCCCTATTAAATGTCAGTTACCAGAGCTCTGACCATTTTTCTAGTTTACCTAAAAAATTGACCATTTGACTTCTCCCTCCTGGAACAACAACCCTGTTGCAGATCTTTGTATCATCATCAAAAAGATATACCTTACTATCAAGATATTCTGAAATATCACTAATAAAAAAATTGAAGAGAAAAGGTCCAAGTACAGATCCCTGAGGTACCCCGCTGTTAACAAGACTTTGCTTCAAATATGCTCCATTGACTACAACCCTATGTTGCCTGACATTAGCTACTGTCTATCCCATTCGACAATATTTTAATCCAAACTCAAAGATCGCAGGTTATTGATAAGCCTTCTACAGTGAGGGGAAAAGTATTTGATCCCCTGCTGATTTTGAACATTTGCCCTCTGACAAATAAATGATCAGTCTATAATTTTAATGGTGGGTGTGTCAAAAAGTTATAAATTGATTTGCATGTCAATGAGTGAATGGGTATTTGATCCGCTATCAGTCAGCAAGATTTCTGGCTCCCGGGTGTCTTTTATACAGGTAATGATTAAAGGGAGTGCTCCTAATCTGAGCTTGTTACCTGTATAAATGACACCTGTCCACAGAAGCAATCAATCAATCAGATTCCAAACTCTCCAATATGGCCAAATGTCAAGTAAGTGGAATGCGATAAGGAAAATGTTGAAGCTTTATGGGTAGATTTCTGCTTGGGACAAAATAAGGGAAATCAATTATTGGTAGGGATATGTTATAAACCACCTTAATAATGATGAGGAAGAACAGCTGCATTTGGTTCAGCGGAAAATCTGGGTAACACACTAATTATTGGAGATTTTAGTTACCCCAAATAAAATTGGATAGAGGGACTAGTAGTTCAGTAAAGGGAATTCGTTTTTTGAACTTGTTTAATGACACCTTAATGTCACAACTTGTACAATCACCATCCAGGAAGGATGCTTGTCTGGATTTGGTAATAACAAACAATGTTGATCTTTTGACCAGCATTCATGTATGGGAGCACTTGGGAAACAGTGATCACAATATAGTATCTTTTGAAATAAACTAAAAAAAAATAAAAATGCACATGGGTATACTAAAGCATATACTTTAAAAAAAGTAAATTTCAATAAGATAAGGGCAGCTTTACAGTGTATTGACTGGAATAAACTCTTTAGTAAAAAAAGAAAAAACTGAAGATTTGTTTGAATATCTTCAAACAAATGTTAGAAAGGTACATTTCTCAGTGTGTGTAATTGGGTAATAAATATAAAAGAAAAAAATTAAAACCAATGTGGCTTACTGGGAAAGTAAATCAAGAAATTGGACATTTAAAGCATTCAAATCGGACAAATCAGAGGCATCATATAAAAGATATAAGGAAGCCTATAATGCACAAAATTTAGCATTAGATTTGCTAAACTACAAAATGAGGAAGAGATAGCCAAATGGAGCAAAACCAACTCCAAAATATTTTTTAAGTACATAAATAAAAAATTTAAAAATAAAAGGAAAGTGTAGTTACACTGAAAACCGTGATGGGGGAAACCGTAATGGGGGTGATATTTAATAAAGTCAAGGAAAAGGCAGAAGTTTTAAATAACTATTTCTCCTCAATATATATTAAGGAAGAAACTATGGCTATAGATATGCAAATAATTGCTGGAAGAAACTTGCAGAAAAAGTGTGATTGGATGACTCAAGACAATGTGCTGCAGCAACTAAAGAAAGTTAAAATAAACAAAGCTCCAGGGCCTGATGGTATTCACCCACAAGTACTTGTTAAAAAAATATATATATATATAATCATTGCCAGGAAACTATAGACCTGTGAGCTTAACTTATGGGGCTGGGGAACTATCTGAAAGGTTAATAAAGGATAATATTCCGGAATTCATGTGAAGAACATGGTTATCAGCAAAAATCAGTATGTTTGAAAAAACATAGGTCATGTAAAAGTAACTTAATTGCATTCTATGAAGAAGTAAGTAGACGTATAGATCAGGGTGCTGCAGTGGATGTGATCTACTTGGATTTTGCCAAGACATTTGATACAGTTCCAATCAATAGGTTAGAGTTCTAACTAGAGTACAAGGAGTTGTCATTAATGGTAAATTTTCGAACTGGACAAAAGTGGCAGATGTTGTCCACAATGTTCTGTTCAGGGTCCACTTATATTTAACATATTTATAAATGATCTTGAAAAAAGCATTGAAAGTCATGTTTCAGTGTTTGCAGATGACAAAAACTCTGTAAAGTGATAAAATGTGATCAGGGTATTACTTTGCTGCAGAGTGAGTTTGATAGACTGGGGAACTGGGCACTCAAATGGTAGATGAAACTTAATGTAGAAAAATGCCAAGTTATGCACTTCGGCGTTACGAATGCACAAGCAACTTTTTTATACCTTTAATAGAAACAAATTAGGGATAACAACACACGAGAAAGACTTGGGATTTGTTGTAGAAAACAAACTATGCAACAATGTGCAATGTCAATCAGCAGTGGCTAAGGCCAGTAGGGTATTGGCATGTATAAAAAGGGGCATTAATTCTCTGAATGAGAATATAATTTTGCCTCTTTATAACTCACTGGTAAGACCACATCTTGCATATGCTATGCACTTTTGGGCACCTGTTCTGAAGGAGGATAATATGGTACTAGAAAAATTGCAGAGGTGAACTACAAAATTAGTAAAAGGAATGGAACATTTTAGCCTCCTTACTTCAGTAAAGCAGTCCCTCAGAAGGGATATAATAAGATTATACCAATATATCCAGGGCCAATACAAACCATTGTCTGGAAATCTATTATCTAAAAAAATCTATTCACAAACAGGTCTACACAGAGGACACAAGGTCATGATTTTAGACTGGAAGAAAGGAGATATAGTCCAAAGTAAAGGAACATTTTTTAGGTTTAAACAGCAACTAGATGCATACATGCAAAAACATAATATTCATGGACATCATTTTTAATTGTATGGTAAGAGCTTCTTGATCCAGGGATAAATCTGACTGACCTTCTTGGAGCAAGAAGGATTTTTTTCCTAGTTTGTTGCAAAATTTGAAGTACTTCAAACTGTTTTTTTTTTTTGCTTTCTTTTGGATTAACAGCAAAAACAGATGTGAGCAAGACTGAACTTTATGGACACATATCTCTTTACAGCCTATGCAGCTATGTAACTTTGATTTATAAAGAGGCAAACTTTTATTTTTATCCAGAGAATATATTCAAACATTTTATGACGATATATTCTAACTCAGTACTTTTTTTATTATATAAATGATGATGACAAGACGTTTTTAGAAAGTTCACACATTTATTAAAATCTTGCACAAAACATTTAATAAACAGTTTTAGTTGGAAGCAAAGGTGCTCTGGATCCAGGAGTTGTAGTTGCAGACCCTAGCGTAGACTCCGGGGTAGTTCCTCAAAGCACAGCCATATCCCCAGGACACAACACCTTGGAGCTGACCATTACAGACCACGGGGCCACCAGAGTCACCCTGAGGGAAGGAGAGAAAATGTAAAATATTAAAAACATTAAATATATAGCCATGGATTGTGAGATATATTTCACTTCTCCACTGGAAATATTAAATCAAACTGCGATTTTCAGATACATTACCTGGCAGGAATCCTTGCCTCCTTCAACGTAGCCAACACAGATCATGTTAGTGGTGATCTGTCCTGGGTAGGCACTGCTACACTGAGCACTTGTCAGGATGGGTGCGTTCAAACACTGCAGGAGACTTGGATAGTTGGCTGAAATAAAATAAAATGAAATAAAATTATAATCTTGTTACATGTACACACTCTTTATGAGTTCATTGCAGTATGTTATCTCTATTAAGTACTGGACTAAAATGTTTTGTTAATAAATACTATTATATGATTATTCCTTAGCCAGAATGTCCATCAACGTATTAATTCACTATTTGCCTGTCACACTATATCAACCTTTGCTGAAGACAACAAAATAGAAAGACCAGTATGTAATCAAACAACCACTAACTCCTTCCAGCATGTGTAATATTAACTAGTTATATTGTGGAATTAAAAAAAATGCTTAATAATGTGTGCCTTTAACAATATTACATTGCTCTTGTAACAAATCATGTTTTTGCAATGTAAATGTAAAATAAGAGATGTTTAGTTATAAGCCCTTCGTTTACTCTAAACTAGAGTTTGTCTCTAGTTTAGAGTATGCTATTTTTTCAAAACTTACTTCCACTGCTGAGTGTGTTTCCCCAGCCAGAAATCAGACAGCTGGTTCCAGCAGCAGCACAGCCAGAGGGCAGAGACACAGTCTTCACATAGCTGTTGAGGGTGGCAGCACTAGCAAGTTTGATCAACATGATGTCATTGTCGGTGGTCCTGGAGTTGTAGCTGGGGTGTCTGATGACCTTGGCAGAGTTAATGAACTGCTCAGTGCCCTCACTTACATCGATGTTGTGCTCTCCCAGTCTGACCTGAACACTCCTGCATGAGGGAAACATAGGCCATTTTTAAGAGAAAGTTAACACATTGGTCGAATTTCATTCATTCTAAATATGAACTTGTTATGCATTTCTACAAAAATGTTTTCTGTAATTTCATTCATCTATGTCAACGTTAAGTGAAACTTACGCCTTGTAGCAATGGGCAGCAGACACCACCCACAGGCTAGTAACCAGGGTACCTCCACAGAAATGGTAGCCAGAGTTGAGGGATACGATGTATGGGACAGAGTTCTTGGTGCAGGTGTAACCTCCTACAATCTTATCATCATCATCCTCAAATGCAACTGTGGGGAGAAGAGAAAAATATTTTTGCCGATATGATCATGATTTGCTTGCTGTTATATTTTAGTCATCTACCATTAATGCATGTCTTCTTGTAAATTATATTTTTTATGGTGCAATTCATATGGCTCAATGGAAAACATTTATATGGTTTAATTGAAGGTGTAAACTACATATGCAGTCAAGATGTATTTTTCAAAAAGTATTTATTTTACATAAATTGCAATATTGGAAGATAGGAAACAGACATAATTTAAATAAAATAATCGTAGTATAATTCATATTATTCAAAGGGATCCTTAATATTACATTTTAAATATAACCGTGTTCATGGCCATAGTGGAGATTTTTTCTATGTGTTTCCTTAGATGTTTTTTCTTTTTTTTAATAGTATTGTAAGTGTATTTTTAAATGCTACTAATAAGCTATGATGTCATAGGTAGCTCAAAAACAAATGTATTGCAAAGTTGAAGAAAAATGCTAAAAACTATTTCACCATATGTGTGTTTTTAATTTTATAAGTCTAAAATATTAAGGGTTTAGAAATTGATAAAAAAAAATATGTTATAATAACATGAAATTAAATATATATTTTTAAATGAGACAGAAACTACTACTAATAATAATAATATTTCTTACCAGCAGCTCCAAGGAGCACGCAGATCAGAAGAAGTTTCATCCTGGAGGTATGCCTGTGGGATGTTTTGGGTGAAATTAAGTGAGTATTTATATATTTTTACCCAGAGTTACGCCTGCCCCCATAGAATGTTATCATATTATGTAAATACTGCACAATCTGGTTAACGTGTACATTTTATATGATCAATTACCTTGAATTTATTTTTTTCCAAGAATGTAAAACATATATGTACCAATGTTAACCTCTTTACTACCACGTACACACACAAACACACACACACACACACTGAGTAATTTGAGAGTCCTGGAAAGAAATGTTTAAATGTGTTTTCATTTCAGTATGCATAGATTATAGATTATTTAATGGAGATAGAAAAAAATGGTTAGATAGAAAGTTTTTAAAAACCATTGTACCACATAATGAAGTTACATTGAAGAAAGCATTGATGTAAATAAAAAAAAATATTGTGTCCCACATGTTCTATAATCTTTTCACATACTTTATCCCATACGCACTAATTTCTCAGTTGCCATGTTGCCCACCTATACCATATTGCCTTACAAAGTTTTGTTTTTCTCACGTTATACCAATACACAGTACTGTTCTTCATACTATGTCTAGAGCCCGAGATTGATAAACTTCTGGCACCACATCAATTATGTAATACGTAAGATAGCAAAAGTTTGGGTCCCCTTTAGACCGGAATGCTTCCTGTTACACATAGCAATAGAAATCTTAACCAGCAAAAATCAGTATTGCAAGACAGTGGATAGGATAATGTCCCACTTTTTTTACAGGATGTCTGGATCAGGGTTAACTCAGTCTACCAATATGAAAAAATGTCCCACAGACTAAGAGGCAGAGAGGAAGACCACAATAAAATATGGAAATGTTGGCAAGGGTGTACTGACCTCTAATCACACACTGACCACAAGCTCTTACCTCCTAAATCTTTGCAAAAAGGAATACAATTAGCACTTTTAGTTCACTACAGTCTTAAACTGCAAAGTAGTATACTCCTTATTGTTACCAAAGGTATTGGGATAAGGGCTTCGCAGAAGCTGGACAACTTGACACTGTCTGCCACACTGGGACTCTTAAATGGGACACAACTCTCTCTCTCCTTCTTTCTTCTTTTCCGTGCCTACTAATAACCTTCTCTTTACATAATCTCAGTTATATATGCAATAACCAAAAAAGTGAGCGCTAGAGTCCCATACAGACAATATGGCAGCGTTTAAAAATACAATGCACAACAAAATGTGTGAAAAGCACAATAATAGTTACCAAAAAAACGCGCTAAATCGATCTGTAAACATAAAAAACACACATAATAGTGCAGACCATCTGGTAATGATAATATAAGAAATAGGAGTGATAGGAAAAAAACTCACATGTCCCAGTTATATATGCATTTACCATTGTTTTTCTTCGGGCAAGACATCTTGGAATTGATGTTTGCAATCATAAGTGCAGGATTTGCACCAATTCGCACATGACTCTAATGTATTTTGTGTTAAAACTACCCAAGTCATGACTTAATGTACTGATCACTATGTTTTTACTGTCAGTGTATAAGATATAATGAACATTGTACTCCAATACCTAAATTTCTCTTATGTATGCCAATGATGCTATATTCAATGATGTTCTGTTTACTGTCTGAAGTGTTTCAATAAAAAGAGACATGTGAAAAACAATAAACAAGTAGTTTATATCTATATCCAACTCACAGTTTATGTAAGTGGCACTGTGCAACTGGCAGAGGCTACCCACAGCAATAACCTAATCAGTCTCACACTAGGTTCAATGACAAAGTCTCTTTCTCAATCAAAGTTGTTGTAAGCAGTACAAGCAGTTACTAAGAAACATAGAAACTGTAACAGAACTTCATCATCTCCTAAGCCCTGTGGACTAAGACAGTGAAATGCCTGATAAAGCATCTGTTCTGTAGTTTGATTCTGTAACGAGTATATACCCCTACACGCAGGATCCAGCAAAACAGAAGACAGCACAGAGGAGAGATACGTCTACCGGACCTTAGAGTGGCCGGACTCGACGTAAAGGAGAAGTACAGAGTCAGGAGCGATCCGAGGTCAAGGGCACAAAGAGACAGCGTAAACGAGAACTAGCCGGGGTCTGGTACACAGGAATCAGCAAGCCGGCAAACAGTACAGACAAGGATAAAGCGAAAACGAAGTCAGAATACAAAGCCAAGGTCAAGTACGGAGAAACACAACTGAATACAACAAGCACTAAAGGGAACTGTAGCAGAAACCACGATAGGGCAAGGAACTAAGGGAAAAGGGTAAGTATAAGTAGCCTTCAAACTAACGTGATTGGCTCCTGTCACTTCCACTCCCCCAACAGGTAAGTGTATGGGGTGATTGGCGTGACAGGAGCCAATGGGAGCCTTTTTGCAATTTAGGCTCCCACTGTCTCTTTAAGAGCGCGCCCGAGATTCGCGGCGCGCTCTTAGCTGCAGGCGGGACACGTGACCGCTTCTCGCGGTCACTGCCCGCCTTCCTGTTTGAGCAGTCGGATGAGCCGCGCGCGGCTCGTGCAGCCGCAGGACCGCGCGCGGCTTGAAGAGAGGACCGCGGCCGGCCCCCGGATAAGGTAAGTACCGCTACAGTACCCCCCCCTGAGGACACGCCCTCCGGGCGGGCAGGACCAGGTCTGGCAGGAAAACGCGAATGGAAAGAACGTACAAGGCGGGGAGCATGAACAGCATCCGCAGAAATCCAACTGCGCTCCTCAGGCCCATAACCCTTCCAATGTACCAAGTACTGAAGCCGACCCCTGAGGAAACGAGAGTCAATAACAGCAGACACTTCGAACTCCTCATGACCCTCCACAGAGACAGGAGGGGGAGGGGGTGTACTCCGGGTATAGCGGTTGCGTACGTAAGGCTTCAACAACGAGGTGTGAAATACATTGGGTATACGCAGATTTTTAGGCAGACCCAAGGCATAAGAAACGGGATTAACCTTATGTATAATGCGATAAGGACCAATGAAGCGGGGAGCCAATTTCATAGAAGGCACCCGGAGGCGAATATTCCGTGTGGAAAGCAAAACCCTGTCCCCCACAACATAGGAAGGAGCCGCTCTGCGATGCTTGTCAGCCTGAGCCTTCTGGCGGGCAGCAGAGTCCACCAAAGAACGCTGAACCTGCTCCCAAGTATTACGCAAACCAGCCAAATGCTCATCCAGAACTGGCATGCCCTGTGAGGAGAATGCAGCCGGAAGAACAACGGGATGCTGGCCATAGACAACGTAAAAAGGGCTTTTGCCGTAAGAATCATGAGTGGCGTTATTCCGAGCAAATTCAGCCCAAGGAAGCAGGTCAGACCAATTGTCCTGATGGTGAGACACAAAACAACGGAGGTACTGCTCCAGAGACTGGTTGGCACGTTCAGCAGCTCCATTAGACTGGGGATGGTAAGCGGAAGAAAATGAGAGGGAAATACCCATCTCCGAACAAAAGGCTTTCCAGAACCTGGAAATAAATTGGCTACCCCTATCGGATACAATAGATAAGGGAATACCATGTAATCGAAACACTTCTTTAGCGAAGATAAGAGCCAGTTCCTTGGAAGTGGGCAACTTGCGAAGAGACACAAAGTGAGCCATTTTGGAAAACCGATCTACTATCATTAGGATGACTGTGTTACCATTCGAAGGGGGTAATTCAACAATAAAATCCATTGATAGATTAGACCAAGGTCTCTCGGGAACGGGTAACGGATGCAACAGCCCACAAGGAACTCTACGAGAGGTTTTCATACATGCACAAGTAGAACAAGCACTTATATAGTCAGTAACATCCTTACGTAAGGTATCCCACCAGAAATACCGAGAAACGGCTGACACTGTTTTGGAAATACCAGGATGTCCAGCAGTCTTAGTATCGTGATACAGTGACAGAATATCCCGTCTCTCGGGAACGTCAACGAACAATTTATCATTAGGCCTCTCGCCAGGTGCCATGCTCTGTTTCGCTTGTATGGCCTGCAAGAGGGACGAGGAAATAGACAATATAGTAGTTGCTATTATCCTGTCTGGGGGAATGACAGGAGTGACATCAATCTCCTGTTTGTCAATAGTCTCGAATTGTCTGGACAGAGCGTCCGCTTTAGTGTTCCGGTCACCTGGCCTATAGGTTATTATATAATTAAAATGAGACAAGAACAGTGACCACCTAGCCTGCCTGGAAGACAATCTTTTAGCTTCGCTAAGGTAGGACAGGTTCTTATGATCCGTAAATATGAGGATGGGATCCTTAGTGCCTTCTAACAAATGTCTCCATTCTTTGAGTGCTAAAATGATAGCAAGGAGTTCGCGATTACCCACATCATAATTCCTTTCTGCTTTGGACATTTGTTTAGAAAAGAAGCCACAAGGATGCAATGGCTTGTCAGGAGACTCTCTTTGGGATAAGACAGCACCTACCCCTATATCGGAAGCATCAACCTCAAGTATATATGGCAATGAGGGGACAGGATGCTGTAAAATAGGGGCAGAGGCGAACGTAGTCTTAAGAAAGTCAAAAGCCTGAAGTGCCTCAGTAGACCAGACACGTGTATTGCCATCCTTTTTAGTCATACGAGTAATAGGCGCTACTATAGACGAAAAACCTTTGATAAAACGTCTATAATAATTAGAGAAACCCAGAAAACGCTGGATGGCTTTCAGACCTTGCGGCAGAGGCCATTCTATGACCGCAGCGAGCTTCTGGGGATCCATCCGAAAACCCTCAGCGGAAATCAAATACCCTAAAAACTGGACCTCGGATTGGTCGAATAGACATTTTTCTAATTTGCAATAAAGACCATTAGCAAGAAGGGTCTTCAGAACTGTCGTAACATGTCTGTGATGAGTGTGAATGTCTGTAGAATATATTAAAATGTCATCCAAGTACACAATAACAAATGAGTGAATAAAGTCCCTTAAGACATCATTAATAAATTCTTGGAACACTGCTGGGGCATTGCAAAGCCCAAATGGCATGACGGTATACTCATAATGACCTGACCGAGTGTTAAAGGCTGTCTTCCATTCGTGGTCCTTTTTTATACGTATCAAATTGTATGCTCCTCTAAGATCTAATTTGGTGAATACCGTAGCATGTTTGAGCCTGTCAAACAATTCTGTTATTAACGGTATAGGGTAAGCATTTTTGATGGTGATTTTATTAAGACCTCTATAATCAATGCAAGGTCTTAAATCACCTTCTTTCTTCGATACAAAGAAGAACCCCGCTCCAGCCGGAGAAGAGGATCTCCTAATAAATCCCTTTTCTAATGATTCTTTAATGTACTCCTCCATGACACGGTTTTCTTGAACCGATAGGGGGTACACCCTGCCCTTGGGAGGTATAGTACCAGGCAACAAATCAATAGCACAATCGTAGGGTCTGTGAGGCGGTAATTTGTCAGCCTCTCTTTTATCAAAGACAGTCTTTAAAGTTAAATACTGAGAGGGTATAGCCGTAGATAAAGGAGGAACAGTAGGAACGTTAATAGAATTCACAGGCGTGACTTCAATAGTACATGACTCATGGCAGGCTTCACTCCATGATTTTATCTGCCCTGTCTCCCAGTCAAAAATGGGATTGTGGGCACGTAACCATGGATACCCTAATACCAACTGTGAAGAGGGAGAGGTGATGACCTGGAACCGAATGGTTTCATAGTGTAGAACCCCTGTGTACATGTGTAGCGGTGCAGTCTCGTGAGTAACAACTGGAGATATCAATGGTCTACCATCTATGGCCTCAACGGCCAAGGGTATCTCCTTCTCCCTGATGGGAATATTGTTTTTCTTTACAAAACCAGAGTCTATAAAATTCTCAGCTGCCCCAGAGTCAACCAGGGCGTATATGTTTTCAACTATACAACTCTCTCCCATATGTAAAGAAACAGGGAGAAGCAGTCGGTTAGGAGGCAATGTAGGAGACTTAGAAATCACACCCAAGGCCAGTCCCCTATAAGGTCTTAGGTGCGAGAGTTTTCCGGGAGCAGAGGACACTCCTTTACCATATGTTCTCTCCTACCACAATATAGGCAGAGTCCCTCTCTTCTCCTATGTAATTTTTCATTATCAGAGAGTTTGGCAACCCCTAATTGCATTGGCTCCTCTTCAGATACTTTTACACTCTCCGGTGGATTAACTCTGGGGTGAATAGGCGTAACAAAACGTCTATTCCTGTTCTTGGTATAGAGCCTGTCCCGAATCCTATTATCTATATCGATGAGGTAGTCAATAAGGTCCTCTAAGGCAACAGGAAGTTCCTTAGCCGCTACCTCATCCAATATAGAATCTGATAAGCCTTCCATGAAGGCAGTAGTTAACCCATTATTGGTCCAATCGACCTGTGAGGCAAGGGTACGAAACTGTATAGCGTAATCAGCCACAGACCTAGAACCCTGTTTAACCCTCATTAATGCTCTAGCGGCATTCTTAGACCTTTTCATAGTGTCAAAAGTTCTGCGAAAAGCTGTTAGGAAACTGTGAAAGTTATGCACCATAGGTCCATTAGCCTCCCAAATAGGGTTTGCCCATTCAAGTGCTTTGTCGGTAAGTTGGTGCATAAAGAACCCAACTTTGGACCTCTCTGTGGGAAATGAACGTGGATACATTTCAAAATGAAACTCTATTTGGTTAATGAACCCTCTGCATGTCTTAGAATCCCCTCCATACCTAGGAGGAGGCGTTAAATGTGCTGTAGCATTAGGCATAGTCGATACTTCAGGAAGCAGGGGTGCAGGAGGGTTAGGTGCGGTTGCTGGAATGGTTCTAGCTAAGAGCGTCTGGAGAGCCTGAGCTATTTGATCCATACGGTGATCCTGCTCTACAAATCTAGCCTCATGGGTCGCCATCTGTTGAGCTAAATCTGCGGGGTCCATGGCCCTATCGTAATGTAACGAGTATATACCCCTACACGCAGGATCCAGCAAAACAGAAGACAGCACAGAGGAGAGATACGTCTACCGGACCTTAGAGTGGCCGGACTCGACGTAAAGGAGAAGTACAGAGTCAGGAGCGATCCGAGGTCAAGGGCACAAAGAGACAGCGTAAACGAGAACTAGCCGGGGTCTGGTACACAGGAATCAGCAAGCCGGCAAACAGTACAGACAAGGATAAAGCGAAAACGAAGTCAGAATACAAAGCCAAGGTCAAGTACGGAGAAACACAACTGAATACAACAAGCACTAAAGGGAACTGTAGCAGAAACCACGATAGGGCAAGGAACTAAGGGAAAAGGGTAAGTATAAGTAGCCTTCAAACTAACGTGATTGGCTCCTGTCACTTCCACTCCCCCAACAGGTAAGTGTATGGGGTGATTGGCGTGACAGGAGCCAATGGGAGCCTTTTTGCAATTTAGGCTCCCACTGTCTCTTTAAGAGCGCGCCCGAGATTCGCGGCGCGCTCTTAGCTGCAGGCGGGACACGTGACCGCTTCTCGCGGTCACTGCCCGCCTTCCTGTTTGAGCAGTCGGATGAGCCGCGCGCGGCTCGTGCAGCCGCAGGACCGCGCGCGGCTTGAAGAGAGGACCGCGGCCGGCCCCCGGATAAGGTAAGTACCGCTACAGATTCGTTCTGTATCGGCAGATTTCTACCGAATACCGGACTGTTGTGATATAGCAAAAGCATGTTTTACCTTCCCAGCTTGTTCCCAGCCGTTCACATCATTCCGCACGAACTCCGTGTATAACATATAGGTGGCCGCCATTTCGGGACTTACACGTGTTCGCAGCCATCTTGCGCATGAACTGCGGTGTTTGCCTGCAAACGCATGGAACTAAAAACGGATACACAAACATGCGAACACAGCTGAGACCTCCATGCGCCCAGAACTTCGTCCTGGAACTACCGAACGACGGGCCATTCGGTAGTTACACTTAATCAGCTATGGGGAATTCAGCGAACACGGAGATAGTTGTGGATGACAAGGATTTCGTATAATTTTAACAGGCGAACGGAGACCGACCGCAGGGCCAAAACTTGTGGAACTCTTTTCAGCTAGAAAATCCAGGCGGTCGGTCAAAACTTCAAACATCCATAACTCCTGAACCCCTCAACCGAATGGGCTGAAATTTGGACATATTGTTCTCCTAACCAAGACCTTAAAGGTGTACCCCCTTTTTTTGGGGTACATCCAGAACTGGGGTAAAATATTGTACGTTATAATTATGTTATGTGTTTATCTGAGGGGAGGAGACGTGGGGGTGTTACCATGTGTATGATTGGTTATTTTCATCCTCCCCCTGGGAGTGTCCTGTGTGTACCTTATCCTAATAAAAAGCAGGCTGGGTGTTCCAGGCCTCAGTTCTTCTTGACCCTTCAAAACGTAGCCTCGTCTCGTTCTTGGAAGGGGATTATTTGGGAATATTATTCTGCTCCTGTTACAGCTGAACCTGACTCTCGCTCTGGATATCGTGGATGGGATTATACCAGCTTTACTTCTCCACAGCAGCTTGCAGGGAAAAGGACGTCTCCAACGGCAGATACCCTCTCTCTACTTGGGTAGCCGTTACATTGGTGGCAGCGGTGGGATTGTCCTTTTATCCAAAGAACAAGCGCTGAATGGAGTCGCAGTATGCCAAGCTGAAAAGACCCACACTAAAGGATTTATTGGAGAATCGTGGTAGGAGTGCCAGCAACAGACCACGGAGGGAGCTGATAGCTGACCTGCTGGAGCTGGACGAGATGGATAGGTCCATGGAGGTAACTGAACCCATGGCACCCATCAGTGAGGACGATGTGATTACTGCAATTGTACAGCAGAGATTATCTTTGTATCCAGTCACGTCTGCGGAACTAATAACTCAACTGTTCCGGGAAGCAAGGGAAGAGATACAAACCAAGAGGGATCAAGAAATGGAACTGGTAAGAGCGAGACAGCCCATTACACATACAGTTCCTACCCCGCTACCCACTACTACGGTAAAGAAAATTCCCTTTACTGCATTTAAAACCTTTGTGGAAAATGAAGAAGAAATTGATGGATATTTGGCTGACTTTGAAAGGCAGTGCTCGCTACATCAAATACCGCCAGAGCAATGGGTCACTATCCTGACGGGAAAACTGTCAGGAAAAGCTAATGAGGCTTTCCGAGCACTCACTACAGAGGAGATCACGCAGTACCAAAAAGTAAAAGAGGCACTGCTCACCAGGTATGCGGTAACCCCAGAAGCATACCGTCGCCGCTTCCGGGAGTCCAAAAAGAAAGCTGTGGACTCCCACATGGAATGGGCCAACCGGCTACAAAGAGTGGCATCACATTGGGTCCAAGGGTGCAAGGCCAACACCGGGGAGGAAGTATTACAGTTGTTCTTAATGGAACATTTCTTCCAAGATTTGGCTGCGGACATACAAGATTGGGTTCGAGACCGGCGCCCCGCTAATCTAAATGAGGCGGCTCGGCTAGCCGATGAATACGCCGAGACAAGGAAAGTAAGCCAGGGTACTACACGACAAGCTCATAAGACAGAGCCACGTACCCCAGCCGTTGTCTCACGCCCAGAATTTCGGGCTCTAGTCCCACCAGGACCACCACGTCCTCAGGGACCTACCAACTACCCCCGGGATTTGTCAAGGGTGACGTGCCATCACTGCAGCAACCCCGGACATATTGCCCGATATTGTCCCCTAAGGTCTAACAACAACAACTGGAGACGTACAACTCCCAACACAGAGGCCCCTGCATCACGTCCCGCTGCAGCTCACTGTCTGGAAGCCGAAATGGGCCCTGAGGAATGTCTGGGGATTTTGTACGAAGCAGATCCCATACAAGCTGCTTCTCCAGATAACCGACAACATCACCGGCAGGAGGTTCGGGTGAATGGACAAATAGCACAAGGCCTAAGAGACACCGGGGCTACCATCACTTTGATCCAAAAACATCTAGTAAAGCCGGAGAATGTGTCTACCCGCACCGTTGCTGTTCGGGTCGCAGGGGGCGCTGTGTTTCGCTTGCCCACCGCCCGAGTACACTTAGACTGGGGAGTCGGATCAGGAAAGACCACAGTTGGCATTATGGACAACCTGCCTGCCGAGGTCGTATTGGGAAACGACATTGGCCCTTTGACTTCAGCATATTTGCCTACACCTGCTGCCGCTTGTCCCGTAACCACCCATTCACAGACCCGTGTCGCAGATGATCCTAATACAGGCCTGGAGACCCAGGTAAGCCAAGCACCCACATGTAACCCCACCACGATAAGAAGGCCCATAGCTTGGGAAACCCCAGAGGAGTTTGGGAGGGAAACTAGAGAGGACCCCACCCTCCAAAAGTATCGGGAATTAGCTGACAGTAGGGGGGACGGACGGGAACGCTTTCTATGGGATGGGGACAGGTTATACAGACTGACTGAAGGCAGAAAGAGAGGCTGTGTCCCTTCGCAGAAGCGCCAACTAGTGGTACCCAGAAAGTACCGGTTGGAACTTCTTCGAATTGGCCACGACATTCTGTTGGCAGGGCATCTAGGGGGTAACCGCACCACCTTCAGGATCACCCAGACCTTCTTTTGGCCGGGGATCTCGAAGGATGTGCGACGTTACTGCAGTACTTGTGACGTATGCCAACGGGTAGGGAAGAGAGGGGATCACCCTAAAGCTCGACTGTTACCTATGCCTGTGATCGAGGAACCATTTAGCAGGGTGGCAGTCGATCTAGTGGGACCCCTACCTAACCCCAGTCCCTCTGGTAAGAAATACATCCTTACCGTAGTGGACTATGCTACTCGCTACCCGGAAGCCGTCGCTCTGACGAATATCCAGGCTGACACTGTCGCCAGTGCTTTAGTCGGGATATTCACCCGAGTGGGATTTCCTCAGGAAATCTTGACCGACAGAGGGACCCAGTTTACCGCAGACCTAACCCAGCAGCTATGGAAGGTCTGTGGTATTAAGCCCCTGCTTAGTTCCCCGTACCACCCTCAGACTAATGGTTAGCCCGGATGGCACGGGACCATCTCCATGCGGAACAGGGTCGTCAGAAACATTGGTACGATCAGGGCGCCCGCCAGAGAACGTTCCAAGTAGGCCAGAAGCCCGTGCCATCCGGGCTAACTGTTCCATACGGTCCCGCATTTCCAGCACATATGGTACGATGGGGACACCTTCATGTTCTGTCTCTCCCTCCCAGTGCTCTCGGATGAGGTCGAGAGGGCCTCGTACTCTCCGTCCATAGAGCAGTTCAAAGGGAGAGAACCCTGTGGATTCCTGCGGCACCTCCCGATAAGCGAACAGGAGGTGCAGCATGAATCGTTCCCAGTCTCTGTATTCCGCCGTAAAGGTCCGCAGCAATTGCTTTAGGGTACCATTAAAGCGTTCACAGAGACCGTTAGTCTGAGGGTGGTACGGGGAACTAAGCAGGGGCTTAATGCTTAGACCTGTTAAAGGGAATAAGCTCCAAACCTCCTGGCAGGGCCCTTACAAAGTGGTAGCACAGGTCTGTGACACCACCTATGTAATTGCCAGCAGCAAAGATGAAAGGATCCAGAAGTCCTTTCACGTAAACTTATTAAAAGAATATCAGGAAAGACCCGAGGATATAGCCGCCATATGTATCCCAGCCACTGAAGACCCTGACAGCTTACCCATACCCGACCTATTAGCTAACTCGGAACCTAAAACTCTGCTCAATACTGTACAGCTAGGGGAGCGGTTAACCCCCGCAGAAAAGGGGCAGATCCGACAGCTGCTGACTGAGAAAGGGTTGACGTTTTCCCAAGAGCCCGGGTACACCCCCTTAGCAACTCACTATGTAGAGACCCCAGGACAAACCCCTCTCCGACAAACTCCCTATAGGATCCCTGAGGCAGTAAAAGAGGAGATGAGGAAGGAAATCCAAGAAATGTTAAGACTGGGGGTGATAGAGCCATCTGACAGTCCGTGGGCCTCACCTGTGGTTCTAGTTCCCAAAAAGGACGGAACCACCCGGTTCTGTGTCGATTATCGACGTCTCAATGACAGAACCGTGACAGATGCATATCCCATGCCCCGAGTAGATGAGCTATTAGATCGTATTGCCAGGGGACGTTATCTGACCACCATCGATTTGTGCAAAGGGTATTGGCAGATTCCCCTGGCCAAGGAGGCTATCCCTAAGTCGGCCTTTGTCACCCCATTTGGCTTGTACCAGTTCAAAGTCATGCCATTTGGGATGAAAAACGCCCCGGCTACATTTCAGCGCTTAGTGGACCGCCTCCTTGATGGCTTCCAGGATTTTGCTTGCGCGTACCTGGATGACATTGCGATTTATAGCGAAACCTGGGGAGAACACTTGAGGCATGTAGAGGCCGTACTGGATCAGATTCGGGCCGCAGGCTTGACTCTGAAACCAGAAAAGTGTAACTTCGGCATGGCCGAAGTCCAATACCTGGGACACCGGGTGGGATGTGGGAAGCAGCGCCCAGAACCCGCTAAAGTTGAAGCTGTAGCTAACTGGCCCACACCCCACACCAAGACGCAGGTCTTAGCATTTTTGGGGACGGCAGGATATTATAGGAAGTTTGTCCCTGACTATAGCGCCATCGCGAAACCCCTGACAGACTTAACCAAAAAGAACTTGCCTAGGATAGTCCTGTGGTCTCCCGCCTGTGAAACCGCCTTTCAAGCCCTAAAGAATGCTCTGATTCATGCACCTGTCCTGTCTGCCCCGTCCCTAACAAAAGATTTGTCGTTCATACAGATGCATCCATGTATGGACTGGGGGCAGTTCTAAGCCAGGTCGGAGAAGATGGGGGCGAACACCCTGTCGCGTATCTCAGTAGAAAACTGTTACCCAGAGAAGTGAGTTACGCGGCAGTGGAAAAGGAATGCTTGGCACTGGTCTGGGCACTAAAGAAACTCACCCCATATTTGTACGGACAAGAATTTACTCTAATCACCGACCATAACCCCCTGGTGTGGCTGAACAGAGTAGCTGGAGATAATGGACGTTTATTGAGATGGAGCCTAGCACTGCAACCCTATAATTTCTCCATTCAATACTGCCCTGGCAAGTTTAATGGGAATGCCGATGGTCTGTCCAGGCAAACAGAACTGTTGCCCTAACAATTGACCGGACAGCCCCAAGTTGACCCGAAAAGGATCAATCCGGGTCTGCCGGGGTGTTCCACAAAAGGGAAGCAGTGTAACAGAACTTCATCATCTCCTAAGCCCTGTGGACTAAGACAGTGAAATGCCTGATAAAGCATCTGTTCGGTAGTTTGATTCGTTCTGTATCGGCAGATTTCTACCGAATACCGGACTGTTCTGATATAGCAAAAGCATGTTTTACCTTCCCAGCTTGTTCCCAGCCGTTCGCATCATTCCGCACGAACTCCGTGTATAACATATAGGTGGCCGCCATTTCGGGACTTACACGCGTTCGCGGCCATCTTGCGCACGAACAGCGGTGTTTGCCTGCAAACGCATGGAACTAAAAACGGATACACAAACAGGCGAACACCGCTGAGACCTCCATGCGCCCAGAACTTCGTGCTGGAACTACCGAACGACAGGCCATTCGGTAGTTACACTTAATCAGCTATGGGGTACATCCAGAACTGGGGTAAAATATTGTACGTTATAATTATGTTATGTGTTTATCTGAGGGGAAGAGACGTGGGGGTGTTACCATGTGTATGATTGGTTATTTTCATCCTCCCCCTGGGAGTGTCCTGTGTGTACCTTATCCTAATAAAAAGCAGGCTGGGTGTTCCAGGCCTCAGTTCTTCTTGACCCTTCAAAACGTAGCCTCGTCTCGTTCTTGGAAGGGGATTATTTGGGAATATTACTCTGCTCCTGTTACAGCTGAACCTGACTCTCGCTCTGGATATCGTGGATGGGATTATACCAGCTTTACTTCTCCACAGCAGCTTGCAGGGAAAAGGACGTCTCCAACGGCAGATACCCTCTTTCTACTTGGGTAGCCGTTACAGAAACAAAGAATGTGATGGCAGATAAGAACTGTTCAGCCCATCTAGTCTGCCCCATTTTCTAAATAGTTTCATTAGTCCCTGGCTTTTTCTTATATCTTTCATAGCCGTATGCCTTAAAACCCCTTACTGTGTTAACCTCTACTACTTCAGCTGGGAGGCTATTCCATGCATACACTACAATTTCAGTTAAGTAATTCTTCCTGATACCATTTTTTAACCTATGCCCCTCTAATGTAAGACTATGTCCTCTAGTTTTCTCCTTTTAAATATACTGTCTTCCTTTACTGTGTTAATCTCTTTATGTATTTAAATATTTCTATCATATCCTTCCTGTCTCATCTTTCCTCCAAACTATACATGTTTAGATCCTTTAGTCTATACTGGTACATTTTACCATGCAATCCATGAACCAGTTTAGTAGCCCTTCTCTGAACTCTATCCAAAGTATCAATATCCTTCTGGAGATATGGTCTCCAATATTGCACACAATATTCCAAGTGAGGTCTCACTGGTGCTCCGTACAACGGCATGAGCACTTCCCTCTTTCTACTGCTAATACATCTCCCTATATAACCAATCATTCAGCTAGCATTTCCTGCTACTCTATTACATTGTTTGTCTATCTTTAAGCCATCTTAAATAATTACCCCTAAATCTCAGATGTTAAGGCTAGGACTATATCAAATATTCTATACTTACACCTAAGATGCATTGTCTTGCACTTATCCCTATTAAATGTCAGTTACCAGAGCTCTGACCATTTTTCTAGTTTACCTAAAAAATTGACCATTTGACTTATCCCTCCTGGAACAACAACCCTGTTGCAGATCTTTGTATCATCATCAAAAAGATATACCTTACTATCAAGATATTCTGAAATATCACTAATAAAAAAATTGAAGAGAAAAGGTCCAAGTACAGATCCCTGAGGTACCCCGCTGTTAACAAGACTTTGCTTCAAATATGCTCCATTGACTACAACCCTATGTTGCCTGACATTAGCTACTGACTATCCCATTCGACAATATTTTAATCCAAACTCAAAGATCGCAGGTTATTGATAAGCCTTCTACAGTGAGGGGAAAAGTATTTGATCCCCTGCTGATTTTGAACATTTGCCCTCTGACAAATAAATGATCAGTCTATAATTTTAATGGTGGGTGTGTCAAAAAGCTATAAATTGATTTGCATGTCAATGAGTGAATGGGTATTTGATCCGCTATCAGTCAGCAAGATTTCTGGCTCCCGGGTGTCTTTTATACAGGTAATGATTAAAGGGAGTGCTCCTAATCTGAGCTTGTTACCTGTATAAATGACACCTGTCCACAGAAGCAATCAATCAATCAGATTCCAAACTCTTCAATATGGCCAAATGTCAAGTAAGTGGAATGCGATAAGGAAAATGTTGAAGCTTTATGGGTAGATTTCTGCTTGGGACAAAATAAGGGAAATCAATTATTGGTAGGGATATGTTATAAACCACCTTAATAATGATGAGGAAGAACAGCTGCATTGGGTTCAGCTGAAAATCTGGGTAACACACTAATTATTGGAGATTTTAGTTACCCCAAAAAAAATTGGATAGAGGGACTAGTAGTTCATTAAAGGGAATTCGTTTTTTGAACTTGTTTAATGACACCTTAATGTCACAACTTGTACAATCACCATCCAGGAAGGATGCTTGTCTGGATTTGGTAATAACAAACAATGTTGATCTTTTGACCAGCATTCATGTATGGGAGCACTTAGGAAACAGTGATCACAATATAGTATCTTTTGAAATAAACTAAAAAAAAAAAAAAATGCACATGGGTATACTAAAGCATATACTTTAAAAAAAGTAAATTTCAATAAGATAAGGGCAGCTTTACAGTGTATTGACTGGAATAAACTCTTTAGTAAAAAAGAAAAAACTGAAGATTTGTTTGAATATCTTCAAACAAATGTTAGAAAGGTACATTTCTCAGTGTGTGTAATTGGGTAATAAATATAAAAGAAAAAAATTAAAACCAATGTGGCTTACTGGGAAAGTAAATCAAGAAATTGGACATTTAAAGCATTCAAATCGGACAAATCAGAGGCATCATATAAAAGATATAAGGAAGCCTATAATGTACGAAATTTAGCATTAGATTTGCTAAACTACAAAATGAGGAAGAGATAGCCAAATGGAGCAAAACCAACTCCAAAATATTTTTTAAGTACATAAATAAAAAATTTAAAAATAAAAGGAAAGTGTAGTTACACTGAAAACCGTGATGGGGGAAACCGTAATGGGGGTGATAGTTAATAAAGTCAAGGAAAAGGCAGAAGTTTTAAATAACTATTTCTCCTCAATATATATTAAGGAAGAAACTATGGCTATAGATATGCAAATAATTGCTGGAAGAAACTTGCAGAAAAAGTGTGATTGGATGACTCAAGACAATGTGCTGCAGCAACTAAAGAAAGTTAAAATAAACAAAGCTCCAGGGCCTGATGGTATTCACCCACAAGTACTTATTAAAAAATATATATATAATCATTGCTAGGAAACTATAGACCTGTGAGCTTAACGTATGGGGCTGGGGAACTATCTGAAAGGTTATTAAAGGATAATATTCAGGAATTCGTGTAAAGAACATGGTTATCAGCAAAAACCAGTATGGTTGAAAAAACATAGGTCATGTAAAAGTAACTTAATTGCATTCTATGAAGAAGTAAGTAGATGTATAGATCAGGGTGCTGCAGTGGATGTGATCTACTTGGATTTTGCCAAGACATTTGATACAGTTCCAATCAATGGGTTAGAGTTCTAACTAGAGTACAAGGAGTTGTAATTAATGGTACATTTTCGAACTGGACAAAAGTGGCAGATGTTGTCCACAATGTTCTGTTCAGGGTCCACTTATATTTAACATATTTATAAATGATCTTGAAATAAGCATGGAAAGTCATGTTTCAGTGTTTGCAGATGACAAAAACTCTGTAAAGTGACAAAATGTGAGCAGGGTATTGCTTTGCTGCAGAGTGAGTTTGATAGACTGGGGAACTGGGCACTCAAATGGTAGATGAAACTTAATGTAGAAAAATGCCAAGTTATGCACTTCGGCGTTACGAATGCACAAGCAACTTTTTCATACCTTTAATAGAAACAAATTAGGGATAACAATACACGAGAAAGACTTGGGAATTGTTGTAGAAAACAAACTATGCAACAATGTGCAATGTCAATCAGCAGTGGCTAAGGCCAGTAGGGTATTGGCATGTATAAAAAGGGGCATTAATTCTCTGGATGAGAATATAATTTTGCCTCTTTATAACTCACTGGTAAGACCACATCTTGCATATGCTATGCACTTTTGGGCACCTGTTCTGAAGGAGGATAATATGGCACTAGAAAAATTGCAGAGGTGAACTACAAAATTAGTAAAAGGAATGGAACATTTTAGCTATGAAGAAAGTTTAACACATTTAAGCCTCCTTAGTTCAGTAAAACAGTCCCTCAGAAGGGATATAATACGATTATACCAATATATCCAGGGCCAATACAAACCATTGTCTGGAAATCTATTATCTAAAAAAATCTATTCACAAACAGGTCTACACAGAGGACACAAGGTCATGATTTTAGACTGGAAGAAAGGAGATTTAGTCCAAAGTAAAGGAACATTTTTTAGGTTTAAACAGCAACTAGATGCATACATGCAAAAACATAATATTCATGGACATAATTTTTAATTGTATGGTAAGAGCTTCTTGATCCAGGGATAAATCTGACTGACCTTCTTGGAGCAAGAAGGATTTTTTTCCTAGTTTGTTGCAAAATTTGAAGTACTTCAAACTGTTTTTTTTTTGCTTTCTTTTGGATTAACAGCAAAAACAGATGTGAGCAAGACTGAACTTTATGGACACATATCTCTTTACAGCCTATGCAGCTATGTAACTTTGATTTATAAAGAGGCAAACTTTTATTTTTATCCAGAGAATATATTCAAACATTTTATGACGATATATTCTAACTCAGTACTTTTTTTATTATATAAATGATGATGACAAGACGTTTTTAGAAAGTTCACACATTTATTAAAATCTTGCACAAAACATTTAATAAACAGTTTTAGTTGGAAGCAAAGGTGCTCTGGATCCAGGAGTTGTAGTTGCAGACCCTAGCGTAGACTCCGGGGTAGTTCCTCAAAGCACAGCCATATCCCCAGGACACAACACCTTGGAGCTGACCATTACAGACCACGGGGCCACCAGAGTCACCCTGAGGGAAGGAGAGAAAATGTAAAATATTAAAAACATTAAATATATAGCCATGGATTTTGAGATATATTTCACTTCTCCACTGGAAATATTAAATCAAACTGCGATTTTCAGATACATTACCTGGCAGGAATCCTTGCCTCCTTCAACGTAGCCAACACAGATCATGTTAGTGGTGATCTGTCCTGGGTAGGCACTGCTACACTGAGCACTTGTCAGGATGGGTGCGTTCAAACACTGCAGGAGACTTGGATAGTTGGCTGAAATAAAATAAAATGAAATAAAATTATAATCTTGTTACATGTACACACTCTTTATGAGTTCATTGCAGTATGTTATCTCTATTAAGTACTGGACTAAAATGTTTCGTTAATAAATACTATTATATGATTATTCCTTACCCAGAATGTCCTTCAACGTATTAATTGACTATTTGCCTGTCACACTATATCAACCTTTGCTGAAGACAACAAAATAGAAAGACCAGTATGTAATCAAACAACCACTAACACCTTCCAGCATGTGTAATATTAACTAGTTATATTGTGGAATTAAAGAAAATGCTTAATAATGTGTGCCTTTAACAATATTACATTGCTCTTGTAACAAATCATGTTTTTGCAATGTAAATGTAAAATAAGAGATGTTTAGTTATAAGCCCTTCGTTTACTCTAAACTAGAGTTTGTCTCTAGTTTAGAGTATGCTATTTTTTCAAAACTTACTTCCACTGCTGAGTGTGTTTCCCCAGCCAGAAATCAGACAGCTGGTTCCAGCAGCAGCACAGCCAGAGGGCAGAGACACAGTCTTCACATAGCTGTTGAGGGTGGCAGCACTAGCAAGTTTGATCAACATGATGTCATTGTCGGTGGTCCTGGAGTTGTAGCTGGGGTGTCTGATGACCTTGGCAGAGTTAATGAACTGCTCTGTGCCCTCACTTACATCGATGTTGTGCTCTCCCAGTCTGACCTGAACACTCCTGCATGAGGGAAACATAGGCCATTTTTAAGAGAAAGTTAACACATTGGTCGAATTTCATTCCTTCTAAATATGAACTTGTTATGCATTTCTACAAAAATGTTTTCTGTAATTTCATTCATCTATGTCAACGTTAAGTGAAACTTACGCCTTGTAGCAATGGGCAGCAGACACCACCCACAGGCTAGTAACCAGGGTACCTCCACAGAAATGGTAGCCAGAGTTGAGGGATACGATGTATGGGACAGAGTTCTTGGTGCAGGTGTAACCTCCTACAATCTTATCATCATCATCCTCAAATGCAACTGTGGGGAGAAGAGAAAAATATTTTTGCCGATATGATCATGATTTGCTTGCTGTTATATTTTAGTCATCTACCATTAATGCATGACTTGTTGTAAATTATATTTTTTATGGTGCAATTCATATGGCTCAATGGAAAACATTTATATGGTTTAATTGAAGGTGTAAACTACATATGCAGTCAAGATGTATTTTTCAAAAGTATTTATTTTACATAAATTGCAATATTGGAAGATAGGAAACAGACATAATTTAAATAAAATAATCGTAGTATAATTCATATTATTCAAAGGGATCCTTAATATTACATTTTAAATATAACT
The DNA here is from genome assembly GCF_036172605.1 of Pelobates fuscus. Lineage (NCBI taxonomy): Eukaryota > Metazoa > Chordata > Amphibia > Anura > Pelobatidae > Pelobates > Pelobates fuscus. The sequence goes on from NC_086326.1 coordinate 39,258,410, forward strand.
GTGTTCATGGCCATAGTGGAGATTTTTTCTATGTGTTTCCTTAGATGTTTTTTCTTTTTTTTAATAGTATTGTAAGTGTATTTTTAAATGCTACTAATAAGCTATGATGTCATAGGTAGCTCAAAAACAAATGTATTGCAAAGTTGAAGAAAAATGCTAAAAACTATTTCACCATATGTGTGTTTTTAATTTTATAAGTCTAAAATATTAAGGGTTTAGAAATTGATAAAAAAAAAATATGTTATAATAACATGAAATTAAATATATATTTTTAAATGAGACAGAAACTACTACTAATAATAATAATATTTCTTACCAGCAGCTCCAAGGAGCACGCAGATCAGAAGAAGTTTCATCCTGGAGGTATGCCTGTGGGATGTTTTGGGTGAAATTAAGTGAGTATTTATATATTTTTACCCAGAGTTAAGCCTGCCCCCATAGAATGTTATCATATTATGTAAATACTGCACAATCTGATTAACGTGTACATTTTATATGATCAATTACCTTGAATTTATTTTTTTCCAAGAATGTAAAACATATATGTACCAATGTTAACCTCTTTACTACCACGTACACACACACACACACACACACACACACACACACTGAGTAATTTGGGAGTCCTGGAAAGTAATGTTTAAATGTGTTTTCATTTCAGTATGCATAGATTATAGATTATTTAATGGAGATAGAAAAAAATGTTTAGATAGAAAGTTTTTAAAAACCATTGTACCACATAATGAAGTTACATTGAAGAAAGCATTGATGTAAATAAAAAAAAATATTGTATCCCACATGTTCTATAATCTTTTCACATACTTTATCCCATACGCACTAATTTCTCAGTTGCCATGTTGCCCACCTATACCATATTGCCTTACAAAGTTTTGTTTTTCTCACGTTATACCAATACACAGTACTGTTCTTCATACTATGTCTAGAGCCCAAGATTGATAAACTTCTGGCACCACATCAATTATGTAATACGTAAGATAGCAAACGTTTGGGTCCCCTTTAGACCGGAATGCTTCCTGTTACACATAGCAATAGAAATCTTAACCAGCAAAAATCAGTATTGCAAGACAGTGGATAGGATAATGTCCCACTTTTTTTTACAGGAGGTCTGGATCAGGGTTAACTCAGTCTACCAATATGAAAAAATGTCCCACAGACTAAGAGGCAGAGAGGAAGACCACACTAAAGTATGGAAATGTTGGCAAGGGTGTACTGACCTCTAATCACACACTGACCACAAGCTCTTACCTCCTAAATCTTTGCAAAAATGTATAAAATTAGCACTTTTAGTTCACTACAGTCTTAAACTGCAAAGTAGTATACTCCTTATTGTTACCAAAGGTATTGGGATAAGGGCTTCGCAGAAGCTGGACAACTTGACACTGTCTGCCACACTGGGACTCTTAAATGGGACACAACTCTCTCTCTCCTTCTTTCTTCTTTTCCGTGCCTACTAATAACCTTCTCTTTACATAATCTCAGTTATATATGCATTTACCATTGTTTTTCTTCGGGCAAGACATCTTGGTATTGATGTTTGCAATCATAAGTGCAGGATTTGCACCAATTCGTACATGACTCTAATGTATTTTGTGATAAAACTACCCAAGTCATGACTTAATGTACTGATCACTATGTTTTTACTGTCAGTGTATAAGATATAATGAACATTGTACTCCAATACCTACATTTCTCTTATGTATGCCAATGATGCTATATTCAATGATGTTCTGTTTACTGTCTGAAGTGTTTCAATAAAAAGAGACATGTGAAAAACAATAAACAAGTAGTTTATATCTATATCCAACTCACAGTTTATGTAAGTGGCACTGTGCAACTGGCAGAGGCTACCCACAGCAATAACCTAATCAGTCTCACACTAGGTTCAATGACAAAGGCTCTTTCTCAATCAAAGTTGTTGTAAGCAGTACAAGCAGTTACTAAGAAACATAGAAACAAAGAATGTGATGGCAGATAAGAACTGTTCAGCCCATCTAGTCTTCCCCATTTTCTAAATAGTTTCATTAGTCCCTGGCTGTTTCTTATATCTATCATAGCCGCATGCCTTAAACCCTCTTACTGTGTTAACCTCTACCACTTCAGCTGGGAGGCTATTCCATGCATACACTACAATTTCAGTTACGTAATTCTTCCTGATACAATTTTTTAACCTACGCCCCCCTAATGGAAGACTATGTCCTCTAGTTTTCTCCTTTTAAATATAATCTCTTCCTTTACTGTGTTGATCTTTTTATGTATTTAAATATTTCTATCATATCCTTCCTGTCTCATCTTTCCTCCAAACTATACATGTTTAGATCCTTTAGTCTATACTGGTAAATTTTGCCATGCAATCCATGAACCAGTTTAGTAGCCCTTCTCTGAACTCTATCCAAAGTATCAATATCCTTCTGGAGATATGGTCTCCAATATTGCACACAATATTCCAAGTGAGGTCTCACTGGTGCTCCGTACAACGGCATGAGCACTTCCCTCTTTCTACTGCTAATACATCTCCCTATATAACCAATCATTCAGCTAGCATTTCCTGCTACTCTATTACATTGTTTGTCTATCTTTAAGCCATCTTAAATAATTACCCCTAAATCCTTTATCTCAGATGTTAAGGCTAGGACTATATCAAATATTCTATACTTACACCCAAGATGCATTGTCTTGCACTTATCCCTATTAAATGTCAGTTACCAGAGCTCTAACCATTTTTCTAGTTTACCTAAAAAATTGACCATTTGGCTTATCCCTCCTGGAACAACAACCATGTTGCAGATCTTTGTAACATCATCAAAAAGATATACCTTACTATTAAGATATTCTGAAATATCACTAATAAAAATATTGAAGAGAAAAGGTCCAAGTACAGATCCCTGAGGTATCCCGCTGTTAACAAGACTTTGCTTCAAATATGCTCCATTGACTACAACCCTATGTTGCCTGTCATTAGCTAATGCCTATCCCATTCGACAATATTTTAATCCAAACTCAAAGATCGCAGGTTATTGATAAGCCTTCTACAGTGAGGGGAAAAGTAAATTTCAATAAGATAAGGGCAGCTTTACAGTGTATTGACTGGAATAAACTCTTTAGTAAAAAAGAAAAAACTGAAGATTTGTTTGAATATCTTCAAACAAATGTTAGAAAGGTACATTTCTCAGTGTGTGTAATTGGGTAATAAATATAAAAGAAAAAATTTAAAACCAATGTGGCTTACTGGGAAAGTAAATCAAGAAATTGGACATTTAAAGCATTCAAATCGGGCAAATCAGAGGCATCATATAAAAGATATAAGGAAGCCTATAATGCACGAAATTTAGCATTAGATTTGCTAAACTACAAAATGAGGAAGAGATAGCCAAATGGAGCAAAACCAACTCCAAAATATTTTTAAGTACATAAATAAAAAATGTAAAAATAAAAGGAAAGTGTAGTTACACTGAAAACCGTGATGGGGGAAACCGTAATGGGGGTGATAGTTAACCCCTTAACACCGCAGCCAAATGAACGAAACAAAATGTAAACAAAACCTGGCATTTGCGCTATATGTCTGTCAAACCGTAATTCACCTCTTTCATATTAAATGCAACCCCCTTATTATATATCATTTTATTCAGGGGAAACATGGCTTTCATTTAACATCAAATATTTAGGTATTGAACATAATTTTATATATAAAATATATAAAAAAATGGGAGAAAAAAATAATTTTTTAAAAATTTTTTAGTTCTATGTGACATTTTAACTGTGGATGTCAAAATACTGTTTGCTTTTACTGAAATACAATACACATATTTGTATTCAGCGATGTCTCACGTGTAAAACAGTACCCCCTATGTACAGGTTTTATGGTGTTTTGGGAAGTTACAGGGTCAAATATAGCGTGTTACATTTGAAATTGAAATTCGCCAGATTGGTTACGTTGCCTTTGAGACTGTATAGTAGCCCAGGAATTAAATTTACACCCATAATGGCATACCATTTGCAATAGTAGGTATTGCAAATGGGGTATGTCCAGTCTTTTTTAGTAGCCATTTGGTCACAAACACTGGCCAAAGTTAGCGTTAGTATTTGTTTGTGTGTGAAAAATGCAAAAAACGCCAATTTTGGCCAGTGTTTGTGACTAAGTGGCTACTAAAAAAGTCTGGACAAACCCCATTTGCAATACCTTGGGTTGTCTACTATTGCAAATGGTATGCCATCATAGGGGTAATTTTCATTCTTGGGCTACCATAGGGTCACAAAGGCAACGTAAGCAATCTGGCGAATTTTAATGTGAAAAAAATGAAACACAAGCCTTATATTTGACGCTGTAACTTTTGAAAACACCATACAACCTGTACATGTGGGGTACTGTTGTACTCGGGAGACTTCACTCAACACAAATATTTGTATTTCAAAACAGTAAAAAGTATTGCAGCAATAATATCGTCCGTGTAAGTGCTGTTTGTGCGTGAAAAATGCAGAAAACGTCACTTTTACTGGCGATATCATCGTTGTAATACATTTTACTGTTTTGAAACACTAATATCTGTGTTCAGCAAAGTCTCCCGAGTAAAACAGTACCCCCCATGTACAGGTTTTATGGTGTCTTGGAAAGTTATAGGGTTAAATATAGTGCTAGCAAATTAAATTCCCTATACTTTCGGCATGGGTTGTCAGGCAGGTCCTGCTAATTGTAATTAATTAGGATGCCTAATTATGTAAAATTATTACATAAAATATATGTGTAGAATTAATATTTTATTTTTATTACAGGACAGGGGGCAATGACAGTGTCAGCCAGTGATTTCACATCACTGGCTGACACACAGGATCAGTGATCACAGTGACTGCCTGTCACTGTGATCACCTCCTGCAGATTGGGTAATTGACCACAGGGGGGAGTGCCTGGGTGGTACAAGCACTCCCCCCTTCCAATCTGCAGGGGGATCACTGTGCCAGTTACATGTGTCAGCCAATAGGCTGACACATGTAACACTGATCGCAGTGACAGGCTGTCACTGCGATCTCAGACTTGGCAGATCGCGGTCACTGACCCCAGGGGGACTGCCTGGGGGGCCAGGTAAGTCCCCCGACCGCGATCTGCAGAAGGGGAAAGCCGCCGGCCGCATGTGTCAGCCGATTTGAAATCGGCTGACACATGCTGAATACTGGTCGCAGTGACAGCCTGTCACTGCGATCAGAGACTGCAGATCGCGGTCACCGGCCACAGGGGGGGTTGCCTGGGGGGCCAGGCATCCCCCCCGACCGCGATCTGCAGCGGGCGATTAGCGCCGGCCACGTGGGCGGCCATTATGGCGAGGACGTAATATTACGCCCGCCGGCGTTTAGAGCCGGTTCCTGCAGGGCGTAATAGTACGTCCTCCGGATTTAAGGGGTTAATAAAGTAAAGGAAAAGGCAGAAGTTTTAAATAACTATTTCTCCTCAATATATATTAAGGAAGAAACTATGACTATAGATATGAAAATAATTGCTGGAAGAAACTTGCAGAAAAAGTGTGATTGGATGACTCAAGACAATGTGCTGCAGCAACTAAAGAAAGTTAAAATAAACAAAGCTCCAGGGCCTGATGGTATTCACCCACAAGTACTTGTTAAAAAATATATATATAATCATTGCCAGGAAACTATAGACCTGTGAGCTTAACTTATGGGGCTGGGGAACTATCTGAAAGGTTATTAAAGGATAATATTCAGGAATTCATGTGAAGAACATGGTTATCAGCAAAAATCAGTATGGTTGAAAAAACATGGGTCATGTAAAAGTAACTTAATTGCATTCTATGAAGAAGTAAGTAGACGTATAGATCAGGGTGCTGCAGTGGATGTGATCTATTTGGATTTTGCCAAGACATTTGATACAGTTCCAATCAATAGGTTAGAGTTCTAACTAGAGTACAAGGAGTTGTCATTAATGGTAAATTTTCGAACTGGACAAAAGTGGCAGATGTTGTCCACAATGTTCTGTTCAGGGTCCACTTATATTTAACAATTGTATAAATGATCTTGAAATAAGCATTGAAAGTCATGTTTCAGTGTTTGCAGATGACAAAAACTCTGTAAAGTGATAAAATGTGAGCAGGGTATTACTTTGCTGCAGAGTGAGTTTGGTAGACTGGGGAACTGGGCACTCAAATGGTAGATGAAACTTAATGTAGAAAAATGCCAAGTTATGCACTTCAGCGTTACGAATGCACAAGCAACTTTTTCATATCTTTAATAGAAACAAATTAGGGATAACAACACACGAGTCCCAGTAGAACCTTCGGAGGACGTTTAGGAGGCTGTTTGACTCCTCCGTTTATGTTTTTCGAACTGTGGCTGTTTCTGCATCTTGAGAAAGTCCCGTGGGCGGGACGAAACGCGTCGATAAGCCACAGCTGTTAGCTCGACACCCTGATCAGCTGTTGCAGGAAGAGGTCGGGTGCAGGAATCCCCGTGAGTGTCAACTTGAAGCGTGTTTTGCTGCCGGCCGGTCTCCGTACACCGCGGTCTTTTTTGAAGGCACCGACCGTGGTGCAACGTGTTCCTTGTTGGAGTGCCTTTTCTACTTACCGCGGTCTTTTTAGAAGATACCGACCGCGGTCCAGCACTACACACCTCACACGTCGGACTTCGTCCTGCTCCCGAGTATTCCTCTTGTTTATACCTCGGTGGGGGCCCCCACCGAGGTAAGGTACTTTTATTGAGTTCTCTCATTTATATTTTGTTTCATTTTTATATCATTGTGTGTTTTTTACATATCTAGATAGCTATATTATATCATATATTATATTAATCTAATCAATTATAGATCTATCTAGCTATCTTTTTATTTATCATTTAATAATAAATATATTTATATTTGTATAAATTTTGGTTATTTTTACAGTTTATTTAGGAGCGCACATGCATTCTATATCGTGAGCTTACACTCAAATTTAGTCGCTTGTATATGTATGTTGCTGCCCACTTAACTTTTTTGATATTAACTACACCGTGTTCTTTGATCTGTTACATAACAACACACGAGAAAGACTTGGGAATTGTTGTAGAAAACAAACTATGCAACAATGTGCAATGTCAATCAGCAGTGGCTAGGGCCAGTAGGGTATTGGCATGTATAAAAAGGGGCATTAATTCTCTGGATGAGAATATAATTTTGCCTCTTTATAACTCACTGGTAAGACCACATCTTGAATATGCTATGCACTTTTGGGCACCTGTTCTGAAGGAGGATAATATGGCACTAGAAAAATTGCAGAGGTGAACTACAAAATTAGTAAAAGGAATGGAACATTTTAGCTATGAAGAAAGTTTAACACATTTAAGCCTCCTTAGTTCAGTAAAACAGTCCCTCAGAAGGGATATAATAAGATTATACCAATATATCCAGGGCCAACACAAACCATTGTCTGGAAATCTATTATCTAAAAAAATCTATTCACAAACAGGTCTACACAGAGGACACAAGGTCATGATTTTAGACTGGAAGAAAGGAGATTTAGTCCAAAGTAAAGGAACATTTTTTAGGTTTAAACAGCAACTAGATGCATACATGCAAAAACATAATATTCATTGACATCATTTTTAATTGTATGGTAAGAGCTTCTTGATCCAGGGATAAATCTGACTGACCTTCTTGGAGAATTTTTTCCTAGTTTGTTGCAAAATTTGAAGTACTTCAAACTGTTTTTTTTGCTTTCTTTTGGATTAACAGCAAAAACAGATGTGAGCAAGACTGAACTTTATGGACACATATCTCTTTACAGCCTATGCAGCTATGTAACTTTGATTTATAAAGAGGCAAACTTTTATTTTTATCCAGAGAATATATTCAAACATTTTATGACGATATATTCTAACTCAGTACCTTTTTTATTATATAAATGATGATGACAAGACGTTTTTAGAAAGTTCACACATTTATTAAAATATTGCACAAAACATTTAATAAACAGTTTTAGTTGGAAGCAAAGGTGCTCTGGATCCAGGAGTTGTAGTTGCAGACCCTAGCGTAGACTCCGGGGTAGTTCCTCAAAGCACAGCCATATCCCCAGGACACAACACCTTGGAGCTGACCATTACAGACCACGGGGCCACCAGAGTCACCCTGAGGGAAGGAGAGAAAATGTAAAATATTAAAAACATTAAATATATAGCCATGGATTTTGAGATATATTTCACTTCTCCACTGGAAATATTAAATCAAACTGCGATTTTCAGATACATTACCTGGCAGGAATCCTTGCCTCCTTCAACGTAGCCAACACAGATCATGTTAGTGGTGATCTGTCCTGGGTAGGCACTGCTACACTGAGCACTTGTCAGGATGGGTGCGTTCAAACACTGCAGGAGACTTGGATAGTTGGCTGAAATAAAATAAAATGAAATAAAATTATAATCTTGTTACATGTACACACTCTTTATGAGTTCATTGCAGTATGTATCTCTATTAAGTACTGGACTAAAATGTTTCGTTAATAAATACTATTATATGATTATTCCTTACCCAGAATGTCCATCAACGTATGAATTCACTATTTGCCTGTCACACTATATCAACCTTTGCTGAAGACAACAAAATAGAAAGACCAGTATGTAATCAAACAACCACTAACTCCTTCCAGCATGTGTAATATTAACTAGTTATATTGTGGAATTAAAGAGAATGCTTAATAATGTGTGCCTTTAACAATATTACATTGCTCTTGTAACAAATCATGTTTTTGCAATGTAAATGTAAAATAAGAGATGTTTAGTTATAAGCCCTTCGTTTACTCTAAACTAGAGTTTGTCTCTAGTTTAGAGTATGCTATTTTTTCAAAACTTACTTCCACTGCTGAGTGTGTTTCCCCAGCCAGAAATCAGACAGCTGGTTCCAGCAGCAGCACAGCCAGAGGGCAGAGACACAGTCTTCACATAGCTGTTGAGGGTGGCAGCACTAGCAAGTTTGATCAACATGATGTCATTGTCGGTGGTCCTGGAGTTGTAGCTTGGATGTCTAATGACCTTGGCAGAATTAATGAACTGCTCAGTGCCCTCACTTACATCGATGTTGTGCTCTCCCAGTCTGACCTGAACACTCCTGCATGAGGGAAACATCGGACATTTTTAAGAGAAAGTTAACACATTGGTCGAATTTCATTCATTCTAAATATGAACTTGTTATGCATTTCTACAAAAATGTTCAATCATTTTTTTCTGTAATTTCATTCATCTATGTCAACGTTAAGTGAAACTTACGCCTTGTAGCAATGGGCAGCAGACACCACCCACAGGCTAGTAACCAGGGTACCTCCACAGAAATGGTAGCCAGAGTTGAGGGATACGATGTATGGGACAGAGTTCTTGGTGCAGGTGTAACCTCCTACAATCTTATCATCATCATCCTCAAATGCAACTGTGGGGAGAAGAGAAAAATATTTTTGCCGATATGATCATGATTTGCTTGCTGTTATATTTTAGTCATCTACCATGAATGCATGTCTTATTGTAAATTATATTTTTTATGGTGCAATTCATATGGCTCAGTGAAAAACATTTGTATGGTTTAATTGAAGGTGTAAACTACATATGCAGTCAAAATGTATTTTTCAAAAAGTATTTATTTTACATAAATTGCAATATTGGAAGATAGGAAACAGACATAATTTAAATAAAATAATCGTAGTATAATTCATATTATTCAAAGGGATCCTTAATATTACATTTTAAATATAACTGTGTTCATGGCCATAGTGGAGATTTTTTCTATGTGTTTCCTTAGATGTTTTTTCTTTTTTTTAAATAGTATTTTAAGTGTATTTTAAATGCTACAAATAAGCTATGATGTCATAGGTAGCTCAAAAACAAATGTATTGCAAAGTTGAAGAAAAATGCTAAAAACTATTTCACCATATGTGTGTTTTTAATTTTATAAGTCTAAAATATTAAGGGTTTGGAAATTGATAAAAAAAAAATATGTTATAATAACATGAAATTTAATATATATTTTTAAAAGAGACAGAAACTACTACTAATAATAATAATATTTCTTACCAGCAGCTCCAAGGAGCACGCAGATCAGAAGAAGTTTCATCCTGGAGGTATACCTGTGGAATGTTTTGGGTGAAATTAAGTGAGTATTTATATATTTTTACCCAGAGTTACGCCTGCCCCCATAGAATGTTATCATATTATGTAAATACTGCACAATCTGGTTAACGTGTACATTTTATATGATCAATTACCTTGAATTTATTTTTTTCCAAGAATGTAAAACATATATGTAACAATGTTAACCTCTTTACTACCACGTACACACACACACACACACTCTGAGTAATTTGAGAGTCCTGTAAAGTAATGTTTAAATGTGTTTTCATTTCAGTATGCATAGATTATATATTATTTAATGGAGATAGAAAAAAAATGGTTAGATAGAAAGTTTTTTTTTTTATAATTCTTTATTTTTATTGATGCATTGAGAAAGATACAGTCATACAATCGATATCTGTTTACATTAGTTCTCAGAAGTCGTTCTGTTGTTACAATATCTCAAGTGTTACACTTTTAGCTTTCCAGAGAAAACTGTAATTGCGGCAATTTCAATATATTGACTGTTGTGCATCAGTTTTATATCTTAACGGGTAGGGGAGAACTTGGTGGTTGCGTCGAGGGGTCTAGTCGGTTGAGGGAGGGTGTGGGGTAATGATAGAGTCTGAGGTCTCCTGGTGTGTTGGGAGTCTGTCTGTTCGGTCTGATTGTGGGTTGTTTTCTAGGTGTTCTTTGGGTTTGTGGGGGCGTCTAGTCGGTAGTCGTAGTCCATCGTGGGTTCAAGGTCTGTGCTGTAGCGGTCCTCGGTGCGTTGCTTTTGCTTGCTGGTGGCTGCCGACCATGAGGCCTTTGACATTGGTATTGGGAGTTCTGGTGTATGGGTAGGGTGGGGGGCGGGGGAGGGGTGGAGGTAAGCGGGGGGTACAGTGGGGGTTAGAGAGAGAGAGAAGAGAGAGGAAGAGGAAAAAAAAAAACACACAAGGGGGGGTGTTCCCCAGTCGGGGGTCGATGGTGTTTGGTGTTTGTCTCCTGGTGTGGTGTGCCTGTTGGTGAGTGAGTGGGGTTTCGCCCTATTATGCAGAGATTGGAAATTTGTAGAACCATGGGTCCCATATTTTATGGAATTGTGTTGTCGTATCATGTACCATCGCGGACAGTTCGTCCATTTTTATTGCATCTGTAATTTTCCTCTTGATGATCTCCATGGTCGGTATGTCTGGGCTGCCCCATTTTTCTGCTATTGCCCGTTTGGTTGCTAGGGCTATCCTAGCTACTAGCTTATTCTGTGCTCTGGGAATGTCTGCGTGTGGTTTGGATAGTAGCCATATCCATGGGTTGAGTGGGATATCTGTGTGTAGGATGTCGGAGGCCAGGGCTGCGATCTGTTGCCAGATCCGTGTTATGGGGGTGCACTCCCACCATAGGTGGAGGTAAGTCCCCTTGTTACCGCAGCCTTTCCAGCATGCGTCTGATTCCAATCTGCCGATCTGTTTGAGTCTCAGGGGGGTGAGGTACCATCTCATCAGTGTTTTGTATGCCTGTTCTTTGTGGGTGACACATATAGAGATTGTGGCTGTGGCCTCCCAGATATCTACCCAATCTGATGGGTCCTCTGCTGGTCCTAGATCCCTCTCCCAAGCCGACACGTAGGATAGGGCGCCCTCTTTTATGTTCTGGATAATATGGGAATAAAGCGTGGAGATTTGGCCCCTCTGGATTGGTGCATGCATACATTGTTTCTCAAAGGGGGTTAGTGTGGAGTTGCTTGCTTGTTTGATTGCCGGTGAGTCAAGAAAGCTTCTGATTTGGATATATCTAAAGTGGTCGTAAGTTCTGTAGATAGAAAGTTTTTAAAAACCATTGTACCACATAATGAAGTTACATTGAAGAAAGCATTGATGTAAATAAAAAAAAATTGTATCCCACATGTTCTATAATCTTTTCACATACTTTATCCCATATGCACTAATTTCTCAGTTGCCATGTTGCCCACCTATACCATATTGCCTTACAAAGTTTTGTTTTTCTCACGTTATACCAATACACAGTACTGTTCTTCATACTATGTCTAGAGCCTATAAAGATTGATAAACTTCTGGCACCACATCAATTATGTAATACATAAGATAGCAAACGTTTGGGCCCCCTTTAGACCGGAATGCTTCCTGTTACACATGGCAATAGAAATCTTAACCAGCAAAAATCAGTATTGCAAGACAGTGGATAGGATAATGTCCCACTTTTTTTTACAGGAGGTCTGGATCAGGGTTAACTCAGTCTACCAATATGAAAAAATGTCCTACAGACTAAGAGGCAGAGAGGAAGACCACACTAAAATATGGAAATGTTGGCAAGGGTGTACTAACCTCTAATCACACACTGACCACAAGCTCTTACCTCCTAAATCTTTGCAAAAAGGTATAAAATTAGCACTTTTAGTTCACTACAGTCTTAAACTGCAAAGTAGTATACTCCTTATTGTTACCAAAGGTATTGGGATAAGGGCTTTGCAGAAGCTGGACAACTTGACACTGTTTGCCACACTGGGACTCTTAAATGGGACACAACTCTCTCTCTCCTTCTTTCTTCTTTTCCGTGCCTACTAATAACCTTCTCTTTACATAATCTCAGTTATATATGCATTTACCATTGTTTTTCTTCGGGCAAGACATCTTGGAATTGATGTTTGCAATCATAAGTGCAGGATTTGCACCAATTCGTACATGACTCTAATGTATTTTGTGATAAAACTACCCAAGTCATGACTTAATGTACTGATCACTATGTATGCCAATGATGCTATATTCAATGATGTTCTGTTTACTGTCTGAAGTGTTTCAATAAAAAGAGACATGTGAAAAACAATAAACAAGTAGTTTATATCTATATCCAACTCACAGTTTATGTAAGTGGCACTGTGCAACTGGCAGAGGCTACCCACAGCAATAACCTAATCAGTCTCACACTAGGTTCTATGACAAAGGCTCTTTCTCAATCAAAGTTGTTGTAAGCAGTACAAGCAGTTACTAAGAAACATAGAAACAAAGAATGTGATGGCAGATAAGAACTGTTCAGCCCATCTAGTCTGCCCCATTTTCTAAATAGTTTCATTAGTCCCTGGCTGTTTCTTATATCTATCATAGACGTATGCCTTAAACTCCCTTACTGTGTTAACCTCTACTACTTCAGCTGGGAGGCTATTCCATGCATACACTACAATTTCAGTTAAGTAATTCTTCCTGATACAATTGTTTAACCTATGCCCCTCTAATGTAAGACTATGTCCTCTTGTTTTCTCCTTTTAAATATACTCTCTTCCTTTACTGTGTTGATCTCTTTATGTATTTAAATATTTCTATCATATCCTTCCTGTCTCATCTTTCCTACAAACTATACATGTTTAGATCCTTTAGTCTATACTGGTACATTTTACCATGCAATCCATGAACCATGCACTTGGGAAACAGTGATCACAATATAGTATCTTTTGAAATAAACTAAAAAAAAATAAAAAATGCACATGGGTATACTAAAGCATATACTTTAAAAAAAGTAAATTTCAATAAGATAAGGGCAGCTTTACAGTGTATTGACTGGTATTAACTCTTTAGTAAAAAAGAAAAAAACTGAAGATTTGTTTGAATATCTTCAAACAAATGTTAGAAAGGTACATTTCTCAGTGTGTTTAATTGGGTAATAAATATAAAAGAAAAAAATTAAAACCAATGTGGCTTACTGGGAAAGTAAATCAAGAAATTGGACATTTAAAGCATTCAAATCGGACAAATCAGAGGCATCATATAAAAGATATAAGGAAGCCTATGATGCACGAAATTTAGCATTAGATTTGCTAAACTACAAAATGAGGAAGAGATAGCCAAATGGAGCAAAACCAACTCCAAAATATTTTTTAAGTACATAAATAAAAAATGTAAAAATAAAAGGAAAGTGTAGTTACACTGAAAACCGTGATGGGGGAAACCATAATGGGGGTGATAGTTAATAAAGTCAAGGAAAAGGCAGAAGTTTTAAATAACTATTTCTCCTCAATATATATTAAGGAAGAAACTATGGCTATAGATATGCAAATAATTGCTGGAAGAAATTTGCAGAAAAAGTGTGATTGGATGACTCAAGACAATGTGCTGCAGCAACTAAAGAAAGTTAAAATAAACAAAGCTCCAGGGCCTGATGGTATTCACCCACAAGTACTTAAGGAATTACGTGTGGAAATAAAAGAACCTCTGTTTTTAATCTTTCAAGATATTTTTCTTTCAAGAACTGTAATGGAGGATTGGAGGAAGGGAGATGTGGTTTCTATATTCAAAAATGGTTCAAAATCATTGCCAGGGGGGCGGAGCTAAGCGACTGAACGCAATGACCGACAATTTCCATTTCCAGTGCCCCCACTACAATAACCAGACAAGGCTGCTACCTTCCAGGACCACCCACAACCACGACATGAGACCCACCTGCTCTGAGGCAGGACTTCTGCCCCAGGCTCCTAAGGGGCACCGGGCGACTGGCATAGCCTGGGCAATCACAGCTTAAGCCTCTTTCCTTGACCTACAATTATCAAAACTCAGAACTATCGGACTTACCTGACTATCTTTGCCTCACTTCAGTCCCAGGGGTAATTAATAACATGATACACATAGTGAGTCGACTTGCCTACCTATTAACACAACCCACGCCCACAACCAACCTAATCCCTACTCTGAGCTCTCTGGATATCTAAACCACCCAATAGTCTCACCTGCTTCATGCATAGCCCTGGACGAAATTACATCTACACCCAAGCACCTGTTACACGCTCGCTCAGCCCCAGAAGCACAGACACCCTTGCAAGCGTGGGCCGTGCCCAACTCTCATACATTCCTGAGATTAACCAGAATGTCTTCTCTACTTATTGTTTTACCTATTGGGAAGTAACCAATGACAGAGACATGTACGCCTAGCCTGATTCATTTAAAAATGTGCTATCATTGACTGCCATGATAATGATTATTACATATTACTCCATTGGCTTATATCAGCTGTCGTGGCGATGTAAGCTTGTTTGTAAATCTCAGAACCACAAAATAAAGAATTTAAAAAATATATATATAATCATTGCGAGGAAACTATAGACCTGTGAGCTTAACTTATGGGGCTGGGGAACTATCTGAAAGGTTATTAAAGGATAATATTCAGGAATTCATGTGAAGAACATGGTTATCAGCAAAAATCAGTATGGTTGAAAAAACATAGGTCATGTAAAAGTAACTTAATCGCATTCTATGAAGAAGTAAGTAGACGTATAGATCAGGGTGCTGCAGTGGATGTGATCTACTTGGATTTTGCCAAGACATTTGATACAGTTCCAATCAATAGGTTAGAGTTCTAACTAGAGTACAAGGAGTTGTCATTAATGGTACATTTTCGAACTGGACAAAAGTGGCAGATGTTGTCCACAATGTTCTGTTCAGGGTCCACTTATATTTAACATATTTATAAATGATCTTGAAATAAGCATTGAAAGTCATGTTTCAGTGTTTGCAGATGACAAAAACTCTGTAAAGTTATAAAATGTGAGCAGGGTATTACTTTGCTGCAGAGTGAGTTTGATAGACTGGGGAACTGGGCACTCAAATGGTAGATGAAACTTAATGTAGAAAAATGCCAAGTTATGCACTTCGGCGTTACGAATGCACAAGCAACTTTTTCATACCTTTAATAGAAACAAATTAGGGATAACAACACACGAGAAAGACTTGGGAATTGTTGTAGAAAACAAACTGTTCTGAAGGAGGATAATATGGCACTAGAAAAAGTGCTGAGGTGAACTACAAAATTAGTAAAAGGAATGGAACATTTTAGCTATGAAGAAAGTTTAACACATTTAAGCCTCCTTAGTTCAGTAAAACAGTCCCTCAGAGGGGATATAATAAGATTATACCAATATATCCAGGGCCAATACAAACCATTGTCTGGAAATCTATTATCTAAAAAAATCTATTCACAAACAGGTCTACACAGAGGACACAAGGTCATGATTTTAGACTGGAAGAAAGGAGATTTAGTCCAAAGTAAAGGAATTTTTTTTAGGTTTAAACAGCAACTAGATGCATACATGCAAAAACATAATATTCATGGACATAATTTTTAAATCTCCCAGTCTGACCTGAACACTCCTGCATGAGGGAAACATAGGACATTTTTAAGAGAAAGTTAACACATTGGTCGAATTTCATTCATTCTAAATTTGAACTTGTTATGCATTTCTACAAAAATGTTCAATCATTTTTTTTCTGTAATTTCATTCATCTATGTCAACGTTAAGTGAAACGTATGCCTTGTAGCAATGGGCAGCAGACACCACCCACAGGCTGGTAACCAGGGTACCTCCGCAGAAATAGTAGCCAGAGTTGAGGGATACGATGTATGGGACGGAGTTCTTGGTGCAGGTGTAAACTCCTACAATCTTATCACCATCATCCTCAAATGCAACTGTGGGGAGAAGAGAAAAATATTTTTGCCGCTATGATCATGATTTGCTTGCGGTTACATTTTAGTCATCTACCATGAATGCATGTCTTATTGTAAATTATATTTTTTTGGGTGAAATTCATATGGCTGAAAAACATTTTTTTTTTTTTTTTAATTCTTTATTTTTGTATGCAGGGGTTAACATTCGTGTAACAATGCCACAACAGCATATGCAGTCAAGAAATAAACACAATTTTAGTACATATATGGCATGGAAAGAGCTGCACATTTTTATATATCATATATGCAAGCTGAAGTATACGCTTCTAACTGTAGTTCTCAGGAACGTGAAATTTCGTAGAACACACACCGCAGGTGTCTCATATGCTTGTCAAATATGCCTAGCTGAATGTAGGCTGCAATATGCTAAAAACTACACTTCAAAGGGTACTATACTGGTTGTATGCAAGTTGAATAACAATATATTGTGAGCTGCACATGTTTATATTTAGGACTAGACATGACAGGCAGATACAGATTTAGCTCTGCAACCAAATGGGTGATTTTAAGTAAACTGTAGACTATGCTTATACATGAAACCATATCACGAGACTAGAGGCAGAAATATGCAGTGCGCAAACAAGTCAAGATAAACATTGCTGGGTATAGTTTAAACCTTGCAGATAAATTCAACTGCTCAAAGTACATGATAAAACAAATTGCTGAATTTGATGTTTATCGGGAGCGGTGTCCCCTAAGACTGATCCTAGGACCCTACTTGTATGACAAAATAAGCTATTAGACATCTTAAGGCTGTGCTGTTATCAGGTAAGGTAAGCTAGGAGTAGCATTAACATTAGTAAAGTTACTAGTAGTTTGGACTATAGCATTGAGAGGATGTGAGAGTACTTAAAAGGAGACAGCAAATCGGCATATATTTACAGACTTAGAGTTCTTGTCACAGCACTGGAAACTTTCCCCCGTACTCGGGTGGAGCTCTCAGATCTCAGTTCTCGGACCGCAGTCAGCCAACACCTGCTCTGTGGGTCCTTTGGGGTTGCGTGTAGACCGCTGGCTTTGTGTGAGAGATCCACCGGTCCAAAGTTCCGGATATTGGGCCCACAGTTCCGTGACAGCGAGGTTCGGTGAGTGGTGTGCGGGCCAGTGTCACTCTGGGGGATGCCCGGTGGTATGTCTGTGGAGGAGTTTGGGCCCTATTTACTGGGGGGTGTTGTGCCGTCCGCGGTTGCTTGGGTTGAACCCCTCGGCTGTTGCGTGTGTGAGGGGCTTGTGGCTCGGGTCGTGAGGTGCGACTTTTTCTGCCCCTGTTGTAAGTGGGAGTCTCCTGTGTTTCTCCTGATTGTCTCTCTGGTTTAGGTGGTCGTTTGGGTGTTCTTGTTGGTTGTTGTGTCCAGCTTAGCACTGGCTTGCGCAGTCTGTGTGCCGCATGTCCTCGGCCTGAGGCCTCAAAGGGGACTTGCGCCTTCTTGCAGCAGATCCCGACTTGGGGGTCCTGGTCCCAGGGATGTTCCGGTGTTTGGTTTTTACCCTGGGTTTGTGGCTGGCGGAGGAGGGGTACCTCCAGGTGAGTACCCGGCCCAGGAGAGGTCAACGTGGTTGAGACCGCGGCATGGGCCATGTGTGTGGCTGGGTTTGTCGGCTCGCTAGAGCTGTTTTTTAGGAATGCTTCTGGCTGGAGCTTTGAAGTCTGAGTTGTGGGTGGCTGCATCTGCTGAGCACGGGCTTCAATCCTGTGCCAGAACGCTGCGCACACCCTGTCGAATTTGGCATTGAAGTTGGTCTCTCAGTCTGTTGCAGTGCATTTCTCCGTCGTGGTGGCCATTTTGGTTGCGGCTTCGGTACGGGGAGGCGTTATATACTGTTAAGATTTACTTAGCTGCCTGTCTGCTAGTTGGTACCGGGATGACCCCCACCGGTCCAAAGGGGGGGGGAACGGGTCTGCTGTGGTAGTCTGGTAGCCCCAAGTTGGAGGATCGGCCGCTTCCTCCACTCTTGGGATCCGCCAGGTAAGTAGGCCGCAGAGTCTGGTTCTGGCTTTAGGGTGCGGGATGAGTCTCCAGTTTCGCTTGAGAGGGTTCCCGGTCGGTAATTCCTAGTCCGTAATCTCTTTGGTTTTGATTTTAGGGGTTATAACTCTGTTTAAACCGTGTGTGCCTCGTTTTGTGTGAGGAGCTCATCTCACACACGTCTGTCAGCCATGCTGGTTAGGCACCCCCTTGAAAAACATTTATATGGTTTAATCGAAGGTGTAAACTCCATTTGCAATCAAAATCTATTTTTTCAAAACTGTATTTATTTTACATAAATTGCAATATTGGAAGATAGGAAACATTAGACTTAATTTAAATAAAATAATTGTTGTATAATGAATATTATTCAAAGGGATCCTTAATATTACATTTTAAATATAACTGAGTTCATGGCCATAGTGGAGATTTTTTTATATGTGTTTCATGAGATTTTTTTTTTTTATTGTATTTTAAGTGTATTTTTAAATGCTATGAAAAGTTATGATGTCATAGGTAGCACAAACACAAATGTATTGTAAAGTTGAAAAAAAATACTAAAAACTATTTCGCTATGTGTGTGTTTTTAATTTTATAAGTCTAAAATATTATGGTGGATAAATTGAAGAAAAATATGTAACAATACCATGAAATTAAATATATATTTTTAAATGAGACAGAAAGTACTACTACTAATAATTATATTTCTTACCAGCAGCTGGTAATGTGTACACTTTATATGATCAATTACCTTGAATTTCTTTTTTCCAAGAATGTAAAACAGATGTACCAATGTTAACCACGCGCACACACACTCTCTCTCTCTCCGAGTATTTTGGGTGCTCTGGAAAGTAATGTTTAAATATGTTTTCATTTCAGTATGCTTAGATGATAGATTATTTAATAGAGATCGAAACAAAATAATTTTGATTAGACAGAATTTTTTTTAAATCCATTGTACTACATAATGAAGTTACAATGAAGAATGCATTGATGTAAATAAAAAAAATAAAAAATAATTGTATCCCACATATTCTTTAATCCTTTCACATACTTTATCACATATGCACTAATTTCTCAGTTGCCCATTTCTCAGTTGCCATGTTGTCCACCCATTCCATATTGCCCTACATTGCTAACATGTTGCAAACATGTTACCTCTTTGGACACACACACATACACACAAATATACACACGCACACACATATATATATATATATATATATATATATATATATATATATATACTGTGTAGATTGGATTAGCCATATTAGTCCAGTAGACAAGATGTCAAAATACCAGAGTATTGCAGTATGCAATTATACCTTATTTATTGGACTAACATAATAATTAAAAGACAAGCTTTTGAGAATTTTACCCTCTTCCCCAGGTCTGAAGCAATACTGATCAAGAGAAAGGGAGGGGGTGAGTGGGGTGTCATAAATAGCAGAATATGTGCCTTATAGTGAAAAGTGCGGATTAGTTGAGAATGGCCAGAACAAGTAAATAAAATCTAATAAAAGAAAACAAAACAAGCATCAGGGCATACAAATATACAGCTGTATATATGTGTATATATAAATTGATCAAATATAGCTAAAGTGGGAGTATATAACAATAAATATATAAGATATCAAGATGTGTGTTTATATAAAGTTTTGCTAGTGTGTCAGAACGCCAAAATCTACATTAAGTCCTTCATTTATGGTGTTTAAATGTGTGATCATTTTCTTCTCAAATGTCTTTCATTCAGGAGAGTCTTTGAAATTCCCTTTAAGAACTTTAATAGTGAGGTTTTGGATGGAGTGACCGGTCTGGGTGAAGAGATGACCAACAGGAGTACAATATCCATTTTCCTTGTGGTTCTTGATTGAGTGTCTGTGTAGATTCATTCTGAGATGCAGCTTAAGGCAAGTTTCTCCAATGTAGCAACCTTTGTCATACACTGTACACTCTATCATGTACACCACATTCGCAGATGTGTACAAATATGACCCCTTAATGTTTTATGTTTTGTTATTGTGTCTGGCTGTGTTATTGCCACATATATTTTGGCAGAGTTTGCATAGTAATCTGTTGCATTGTACAATGCCATTCTGTGTAATGTCCTATTCTGGGGTCAATTGGTTGCAGACCAATTTTTGTCTCAGATTAGGTGTTTGTTTGAATGCTAGTATAGCGGGCTCATGAAATATTTCTTTGAGTGTGGGGTCCTCTGAGATTAACGGTTGTAGTTCTTTAATCATTTTTCGTAGTCCTTCTAGAGTTGACTTGTAGGTAACAACCAGCTGGGTTCTTCTTTTGCTTTTATTTTCTTTTCTTTGTATTGTAGCCTTCCCCGTGATGGTTTATGGCAGATTTTATTTTTTTAGATATTGTCCTTTCCTTATAGCAAATACAGTGATATCTGATAGCCTTGCTGTAGATGGCACCTTGTTTGGTGTGATTGGGATGAAAGCTGGAATTGTGTAGGTAGCTAAATGAAGAATGCCATCTGTTATTGTGCCATCCAGGAAGCTCACAAATAAATAAACTTCTCAGATTTCAATGTGAGCTTTGTGGACTGCACAATAACTGTACTGGACTAACACAGCTAATCGAATCTACAGTATATATTATATATCATCTACTTCCTCTACTCTACTGTTTCTACTTGTGTTTCTTTTTGTTTCAAGTTGTTTCAAGGGTACAGAAAGGAAAAGGGTATTGCAGGAACATTTTGTCACAACATAGGGTTGCACACTTCTATTACCATTGCGCCCATTTAGGGTGTACACATTCTCCTCAGAATTGCCTGGTTGGGCTAACTTGGAGTGCTGTTAAGAGCCACTTATGGTTCCTAATTTGTACCTGTACTGTGGTGTCACCTGTCCCCCTGCGTTAGTCTTCCTCCCTCCCTTGTCCTGACCTGTTAGTTAAGCTGTCCCCACTCCTTCATTTCGTTCTATGTCTTGTTTTTTCTAGGTATGCTGCCCATCTCTCTCCTGCCTGTCCAACATGTTTCTGGGGTTTTATGTGTTTGTTGGCCATTGACTCATACCTCCCTTTTAGGTAAATTTTTTTAGTTAAAGCATCTTTGGTAGGTGTAAGCTGAGACTTCGATGCTCTGGCTATAAGTGTCACAGCGGACACCAACAGGCGGAATAGCAGTCTTTCCTCTATTTTATTTACCGTCGCGGGAATCATAAAGAGAACGCACTGCTCTATGTTTAGTGTCCATGGCCTACCCAGCAGTTCCTATGCTGTGTCCTCCACTGTTTGCCAATAGCGCCTGAGCTTTGTGCAGGACCACCATGTGTGTCCCATCGTGCCCCGAGCCGCGTTATGTAACATATGTTGGGAGAGCCTAGGTATATCACGGACAGCTTCTCCGGTACCATGTACCACCTGTACTGCAATTTTCAAATGGTCTCAAGGTGTGTGGCGCATAGTGTATTACCCTTATGGATCTCAAAGGCTCACTTCCATTAGTCGGCCCCCAGGGGGTACCCCAGTTCCTTGTGCCAGGCCTTTTGAAATGTAATTTCGACTTCTGCATTGTCTGCTAGTAGCGCATTATATAATGTAGAAAGTATTTTCTTGGGGGATTTGTGTGTCAAGCATATTTGCTTGATATCATGGGCCTGTGTGGTGTTGTTAGGCTTTGTATTTTTTAGGCAAAGCATATGTTTTTGCGTAGATCAGCGTTTAACAGGGATATGGAGCGGAAGTTTTGAGGGCAAGTAGGCGGCTTACCTGGTTCAGGGAGTGTGATGATATGGGCTAACAATGTCTCAGGGGGTAGCCATTGGTTTAAAGTAGCTTTGTTGTATGTGTTTGTTAGGTGAAGTGTTAGGATGGTTTTTAATGTTTTATAATATCAGTTGGCAAAGCCATCCTGGCCCAAGGATTTGCCTGTTGGTAGTTGTTGAATGGCTGTGGCAAACTCTTCTTCAGTTATGAGAGAAGAGAGCTCTTGTTGTTGTTGTGGTGTAAATGAGGGCAGTGAAATCATGTTCAAGTACTGTTGTATGGCCAGTGGTTGGGGCTGGTGCATTTGGGCATCCTCAGCTAAATTATATATGAAGGTGTAATGCTTTGCAAAGGTGTTACTTATATCCTTTGGAGCTATCACTTTGTGTCCCTCATTTGATGTCAGGTATGCTATCTTATGCTTAGTTTGTTTGGTTTTCAGGTGTTGGACTACCAGTTTGCCCGCCCTGTTGCTCTGCGAATAGTGAGACACTTTAAGTCTGTGGAGGTAGTGACCCGTTATTTCTAGGGCCTGTTTGTGTGTCTTGTGTGATTTGCATGATGCGCCTCTTTAACCCTTGTGTCGGGGCTGTTTGGTTTTGGGTTGCGAGGTCTTGAATCTCTTTCTGCCATACTCACAGCTGTGCCTGTGACCTTCACTTAAGAAAGGAAGTCCTTCATATCAACAGTCCCCTAGCCACGGATTTATGGGCTTGCCATATTGTGTTATGAGATGTGTGTTCCGATTCATTCTCTGCAATGTAGTGTTACATCACAGTTTCTAGTGTTTTGGTGAAATGTCCGTCAAAGAGGAGGGAGTCATTAAGTCTCCAGGGGCTGCGGTGAGTGGGGCCATATAGGTCAGCTAAGGTCACCACCACTGGGGCGTGGTCTGACCAAGTGATCTGTTCTATGGAGCATCCCTTGACTTGGTCCAGTGTTGCCCTGACATTAGTATGCCATCTATCTGGGAATACGTGTTGTGTGCGGTAGATAAAAATGGGTATCCCCTCTCTCTAATGTGTGTTACTCGCCACACATCATAGTAGTGGTGTACATGGAGCAGTTTCTGCATTGCCCTGCTCTGTCTTTTTATCGGTCTTATCCTAGTGGCAGTGGGTGAGACTGTGGAATCCACAATGGGATCCATTACATGGTCAAAATCCCCACAAATTACACTGATCCCCTTTTGTATAGTTGTCAGTTTCATTAATATTTAATATAAGAATTTCCTTTGCTCCTTGTTAGGGGCATAGATGTTTGTGATTGTGTATAGGACATTGTTGAATGTTCCCACCACCATGACAAATCTCCCTTCTTCATCTACCTCTAGATGTATAAGGGTGTATGCCACATCTTTACTGATTAGTATGGATGAGCCTTTAGACTTGTTGGAGTATGTGGCATGGTATTGGTGTGGGTATTCATGTGTGAACATTGGTGAGTATGCGTTATTCTTGAAGTGTTTCCTGCAGCCACACTACCTCCAGCTTTATCTGTTTCAGATCCTAATGTAGTAAGTTTCATTTTGAGGTGTATATTTTCATGTGGGTTAAACGTTATGGCTTTAGGTGACGTTTTTGTTGGCTTATCTATTGGTGGGAGTGCCCCCCTACCCAGCGTTCTCGAACCGGGTGGCAGCTCCCCACGTGGGTGACTAGTTGGTGGGCTTCCCTGTGGCGGGGCGTCCCACCCTGTATGTTGATGTGCTGGAGTTTTGTGTGCTTGATCCATATGAAACAATAAACAAGGAAGTTAAATGTATTAACCGAAATAACAAGAAATAAACATGATGCCTTGCTTACGGCATGGCACCTATCAATTTTGCTGTGTGGGAAGAAGTGATGTGCTTCCATACCTGTGCGTAGCAGTCTTACGTCATGCGTGGGATAGGCATAAGGCTATCCTAATTCTAAGATAAGGCCAGGGACTAATGAAAGTATTTAGAAAACTGAGCAGACTAGATGGGCCGAATGGTTCTTATCTGCCGTCACATTCTATGTTTCTATGTTTCTAACTTGCTATGTGCAAAATGTGTTCAGCCCCTTTCACTTATTTATAACCCTTAAGTGTCTAGTGACTTGGGGTACATGTGATTGTGCCCCTGAGTCCCATAAGTTGCGTAATTGCTTATGTAGGGGCTAGAGTGAGGTAAGAGGCCCATCTCACCCAAGCCACTAGTAGTATCTGAATTCCCCTAATGGGAGGACAGTTTCAAAGTCTCTTAGCAGTGCTTTCCACTTTCTGCATTTGGTGTCCGCTCTCCCTATTTTTTATGGGACACTTTTTTCCATGATGGGGTGAACCTGCCTTGTCCTGGATTCCGACGTATGCGGTGGTGGTAGTCCCCAGTCTCTTAGGGCTTTCAGACTTGCCTCAAGGGTTGTGATGGCTGTTATTTTGTTTTTGTGCGTGATGAGCAACTTGACTAGGAATCCCCACCGGTAAGGCTTCTTATGTTGCCTCAGCTGCTCTGTGATGGTAGAGAATGTTTTTTCTCTTCTTGAGTGTGGCTTCTGAGATGTCTGCATAGATCGCTGTCCCCTGGTGCGAAGGCGTTCAGGTTTGGGCATTGCTCTCATGATAGCCTCCTTAACATGGAAGTAATGCCAATGCCATTCCAACTGACTCTGCTACCCCGCTTATCCGGAGGTTGTCCTCCATGTCTACAATTTTATTTTCAATGGTTTCCATTGTGCTGCGTTAGTCGTCCATGCAAGCTCGCAGTTCATTGTATGCTTCTGCGGGATCCTCCCTTTTTTCCTCTAGCGTGGAGGTTCTCGTGCCCATTTCTTGAAGGTCTGTTCAATCTATCGCCAAACCTGTCATTTCCATCTCAAAAATATTGCGCGCATCCGCCCCTACTTAACGCCAGATGCGACTAAGGTGTTGGTCCATTCCACTGTCCTTTTTCGCCTTGACTACTGTAATCCGCTTCTCAGTGGTCTTACGTGCTCCCAACTTGCACCGTTACAGTCCATAATGAATGCGGCAGTGAGGCTCATCTTCCTGTCCGCCCGCACCTCCCATGCCTCACCCTTCTGTCTGTTAATAGCTCCCAACTGATTCCTCTTCTGCAACTGTCACTAGTCTAATACTATCCTTACCTTTTTGTGTCATTTTACCCCACTCCCTCTAGCATGTAAGCTCATTGAGCTCAACCCCTCTGTTCCTGTGTGTCCAACATGTCTGGTTACAACTACATGTCTGTTTGTCCATGCATTGTAAAGCGCTGCGGAATTTGACTGCACTCTAAAAATATCTTAATAATAATAATAATAATAATTTCCTTCAGGGATGACTGTAGTGTGAGTTGCAGTTTATCATGTATTATGTCTAACATACACTGTAGTATGCCCTAGGTCACTGGTGCGTCCGCTGGTGTGGCTCCCCTGTGGCTTCCTCGGCGCCATCTTGGGCCTCCTCCATCAGGGCCGCGGTCTTAGTTTGGGGAATTCTGATGTTGAAAAATTATTTTTTGTCTCCTTTTTCTGTCTGCTGTCTGCCCTTCTGTTGAGACATATTTCTTGGTGGTTTTAGCTATGTTGGGGTGATAGTAATGCTCTTGTTTTAGGCCGGTGTAGCACGCAGCTACACTGACATACGGCTGCTTCAATTGAGCTCCAGGCCACGTCCCCTAGAAATTAATTTTATTTTCTAAGGGAAAGTATTCATCTGCAGCTCTGTGGAGGACACCAATCAGAAATAGTTTAACTCTGGAGGTATCAATGAGAGTTGGATATGGGGGAGAATGAAATCAATAGTTATTTAATATTTACACAGTTAAACCTTCCTTCTTTAAATCTTTATAATGCAACTACTGCACTGTCTGGTTAATATATATCAGAATTATAGATAAATGTTATATTATCAATATCCTTGTATTTAAGGCTATTTTCAGAGTGGAAAAATAACACCTATTCCAAGGTGGAAAGTTTGAATAAACTGTTTATGCTTTTCAACTTGATAACGTGTTTCATGGATTTATTTGGAAAAATACACCAAATAAGAAAGCATTCTAATACCACTGCTTAAACCAAGCAGTATTAGACCATCATGATCTAAGATGACAAAGTCTTTTATTTATTATTCTCCTGAATAAATGTATTTTTCAAACTGAATGAGAATTCATAAGTAGAGATGTCCCGAACAGTTCACCGGCGAACATAGCTTGTTTGCGGTCGCCGCGGCGGGCGAACATATGCAATGTTCGGTCCGCACCCTATTCGTCATGGAGGTGGGAGGGTCTGCTGCTGATTGGCTGGAATGTGTCTGCTGACTGTGAGGTACAGGGTCAAAGTTTACTCAATGATGACGAATAGGGTGCGGACCGAACATCGCATATGTTCGCCCACCGTGGCGACCGCGAACAAGCTATGTTCACCAGCGAACGGTTCCCGGCGAACTGTTCGGGACATCTCTATTCATAAGGCAAGTGTAAAACAAAAGTAAAAAAGGTTGCGCCACAAAATGCAAAGTAAAAATATAAGTAATAATTAAAAAGTATTTTAATAAAAGATAGCAGAGTCCAATTGGTTAATCCTTACATATGATCTTGAGATCTTCAAGTGTGATAACGTGTCCACTTATATGAAAAATAAAAGAAAGGGACAAACAATAGTGCAATATGTATGGCTCAAAAATGGGCATAGAAAGTAATGATGGTAGAGAACTCACATTTACAAGAGCTTTAATCCAGCTCTGGGGTAAAGCGCGTACAGCGGTATAATCCCCGCTTGTGGGATATGTCATGGGTATATGTCGTGGGCCGTTTCTGATGTCCAATTCTCAAATAAAGAAAGAAAGCAGCCAATAGTGCTCACCGTATAACAGTGTAGGTATAGGTTAAAAATAAAACGTACTTACAAATAAAGAGCAGACCGACTGCTCTATGATGTCAGCATAGGTGGATTGATCCCCACCTAGGATTTCTTTAGATACAGGAACCTTCCAGGCAGATATTTAAAACCAATAAAAAGATAAAAAAATATAAAAATAGTAATTAAAGGCCAGGATAGAATATAAGTAATAGAGTATATATATATATATATGTGTATCTAAAAAAGGTAATTGGCACAAGTAAATGACCAAAATACTTTAATATTTAAAATACACAAAAATTTCCATAACGCGTTTCATCAACAGACTTTATCAAATGGAATTACATACACTACCTGGCACATGGTATTATATAGGAACATAGGTGATTTGAATTTTGGCGCCAAAATTGGTACCAGCCAATAAAATTAAGTTAAAATAAAATTAAATAACACAAATTTAAAACACATATTTAATACTTTAGCTAGATTCTTTATAGTGTCCCAAACTATTTGGGCTATGAATTTAGTGAAAATGAGCGTGGGAAAGTATAAAATTTAGCGTTTGAAATATGTCACGTGACTTGCGGCACTTCCACATTTCGGGAGTTAGACCGCACAGCCTCTTGGGAAATGTAGTGAAAAACGGCCGCGAATAGTGGCCGTTTAGGTTAGAGCAAAAGAAATTAGATTAGAAATTAGATTAGGCTAAGAACACTCTGATTGGCTGGTTTAAGCCAATCAGAGTGCTCTTTGTCATTTTACACAGCGTGGGAAAATTCCAAAGAACTTTCCGACGCTGTGTAAAATGACACCGAGCACTGTGATTGGTGGGCTTGGAATCTAACCAATCAGAGTGCTCTGTGTCATTTTACACAGCGTGGGAAAGTTCTTTGGAATTTTCCCACGCTGTGTAAAATGACAAAGAGCACTCTGATTGGCTTAAACCAGCCAATCAGAGTGATCTTAGCCTAATTGCAGGGCGTGGCAAGGCTTTATAAGCCTTCCCCCGCCCTGCAGAGCTCAGTCTGCACGGAGCCCTCCATGGGTGAAGATGGATTATTATTTTTTGCGCTCGTTTTTTTCTTTTATTTTTTTTTTAAAATTGCGTCAGTTCTTATGGCTTTTTATTTGCCCTTTTTGGGGGATGAAAAAAAGAAGATTTTAGAAAAAAGAAGACGTCAAATGGTAAGTTGAATTTTTCTTTACAGGTTAGTTATTTAAATCCCCCTTCACTATTTTTTAGGGTGAGGGGGGTAGGTAGGGGGTAACTTCTTTTGGGGTGAGGGGGGTTTACTAGGGGCTTGGGGACCCCTAGTCACCTTTGATTGGGGGGGTATTTTTATTTAGGGCCCCCATCCACCACTCTGGGGTGGGGGCTGGGAGGGGCACAGTAGGTCCCCCCCTTATTGTTTTTTTAGGGCCCCCACCCACCGCTCAGGGGTGGGGGCCAGGGGGGAGGACAGTAGGTCCCCCCTCATTATTTTTATGTCCCCCACCCACCGCGCAGGGGTGGGGGCTGGGGGGCGAGGACAGTAGGCCCCCCCTCATTATTTTTATGGCCCCCACCCACCGCGCAGGGGTGGGGGCGGGGGGGGACAGTAGGTACTCCCCCCATTTTGATTTATGTCCCCCACCCACCACGCAGGGGTGGGGGCTGGGGGGGAGGATGGTAGGTCCCCCTCTCATTATTTTTATGGCCCCCACCAACCGCGCAGGGTTGGGGGCGGGGGGAGGACAGTAGGTCCTCCGCCATTGTGATTTATGGCCCCCACCCACTGTGCAGGGATGGGGGCCGAGGGGAGGACAGTAGGTCCCCCTCATTATTTTTATGGCCCCCACCAACCACGCAGGGGTGGGGGTGGGGGAAGGAAAGAAGGTCCTCCCCCCATTGTGATTTATGGCCCCCATCCACCGCGCAGGGGTGGGGGCTGGGAGGAGGACAGTAGGTACCCCCCTCATTATTTTTATGGCCACCACCCACGGCGCAGGGGTGGGGGTGGGTGGAGGACAGTAGGTCCTCCGTCCATTGTGATTTATAGCCCCCACCCACTACGCAGGGGTGGGGACCAGGGGGAGGACAGTAGGTCCCCCCCCAGTGTGTATCAGGGTCCCTGAGGATAGGTGTCAATCCATATCTGCCAAGTGACCCCATGTAGGGGGAACAGTCCCTATTCTGCTCTGTGTCAGTGTGTATCAGGGATCCTTAGGATAGGTGTCAATCCATATCTGCCAAGTGACCCTATGTTGGGGGAAGAGTCCCTATTCTGCTCTGTGTCAGTGTGTATCAGGGATCCTTAGGATAGGTGTCAATCCATATCTGCCAAGTGACCCTATGTAGGGGGAACAGTCCCTATTCTGCTCTGTGTCAGTGTGTATCAGGGTCTCTGAGGACAGGTGTCAATCCATATGTCAAGGTGTCAATATGTCATATGTCAGGTGTCAATCCATATCCATTGTGATTTAGGAATGTTAGGTGATTTATGCCCTTTATGGATTAAAACCAGACTCTGCATCAACTGTGTAATTTTCCAAGGGAGTTTTGCCATGGATCCCCCTCCGGCATGCCACAGTCCAGGTGTTAGTCCCCTTGAAACAACTTTTCCATCACTATTGTGGCCAGAAAGAGTCCCTGTGGGTTTTAAAATTCGCCTGATGTGTTCGGGACATCACTACTCAGAATCAGATTTAAATAATACAATTAATATAGTAAAACAAAAAGAACGCAAAGACCTCCTGATCTACAAAAACAAAGAAAAAAATGAATCTATATCCCTTCCGGTCATTTTTAATTTCAATAACAAAAGTAGTAATGTCAAAAAAATAATAAAAAAAACATTGGCATATACTCAAACATGATGAGATACTTAATCCTATTTTACCAACACACCCAAATATTGTTTTTAGAGGAGCACCCAATTTTAAATCAATTTTAACCACCAATTTTACTAAGAAATCCCCGACTAAGAATTTCTCTTCCTTTTTCCCTCAGACAAAAGGTTTTTTTAAATTTAAACAATGTATAGTATGCAGAACCACAGACCCTTCTGTTCCATCTAAAGTTACTCAATTTATGTCTAATATAACCAATAATGTGTATAATATTTATGATTTTATTTGTTGCAATACGAAAAAATTTTATTTATCTGCTTGAGTGCCCATGTGGCCTCCAAAATGTGGGGATGACCACAAGGTGCTTAAAGATAAGACTAAGCGAACATTGCAGAAATATTAAAAATGGACATCTGAATCATACAGTATCCAAACATTTTATTATGCACAATAAAGACCCACAGCTACTTAAATGTATCAGAATAAAAAAATGCTATACCCCCTGGCGTGGAGGAGATATAAAAAAGATACTTGGAAAAACAGAAATGGAATGGGTTTATAACCTTAAGACCCTTATACCACCTTGTGGTCTTAATGCAGACTTGATTTGCACAACTTTTTATAATCATATACCGTATATACTCGAGTATAAGCCGACCCGAATATAAGCCGAGGCCCCTAATTTTACCCAAAAAAACTGGGAAAACTTATTGACTCGAGTATAAGACTAGGGTGGGAAATGCAGCAGCTGCTGGTAAATTTCTAAATAAAATTAGATCCTTAAAAAAATATATTAATTGAATATTTATTTACAGTGTGTGTATATAATGAATGCAGTGTGTGTATGAGAATGCAGTGTGTGTGTATGAGAATGCAGTGTGTGTATGAGTGCAATGTGTATATGAGTGCAGTGTGTATATGAATGCAGTGTGTGTATATGAATGCAGTGTGTGTGTATGAGAATGCTGTGTGTATGAGTGCAGTGTGTGTGTATGAGAATGCTGTGTATGAGTGCAGTGTGTGTATGAGTGCAGTGTGTGTGTATGAATGCAGTGTGTGTGTATGAATGATGTGTGTGTGTATGAATGCTGTGTGTATGAGTGCAGTGTGTGTGTATGAGAATGCTGTGTGCATGAGTGCAGTGTGTGTGTATGAATGCAGTGTGTGTGTATGAATGCAGTGTGTGTGTGTATGAGTGCAGTGTGTGTGTATGAATGCAGTGTGTGTGTATGAATGCTGTGTGTGTGTATGAATGCTGTGTGTGCGTATGAATGCTGTGTGTGTATGAATGCTGTGTGTATGAGTGCAGTGTGTGTGTATGAGAATGCTGTGTGTATGAATGCAGTGTGTGTGTATGAATGCAGTGTGTGTGTGTATGAGTGCAGTGTGTGTGTATGAATGCAGTGTGTGTGTATGAATGCTGTGTGTGTGTATGAATGCTGTGTGTGTGTATGAATGCTGTGTGTATGAGTGCAGTGTGTGTGTATGAGAATGCTGTGTGTATGAGTGCAGTGTGTGTGTATGAATGCAGTGTGTGTATGTGTGTGTGTAATGCAGAGTGTGATGCAGAGCCTTGGTGGGGGGTGGGCATTTTTATTTTTTAATTATTATTTTAATATGTTTTTGTTTCATTACATTTTTTATTATTATTATTTTTTTATTTTATTATTATTTTTTATTTTATTATTTTTGTATTTTTATTTTTTTTATTATTATTAATATATATACACATTTTTTCGTCCCCCCTCCTTGCTTGCTAGCTGGCCAGGGAGGGGGGCTCTCCTTCCCTGGTGGTCCAGTGGATGGGCACTGTGTAGGAGGGGGCTGTGGGGGCTGCAGAGAGATGTTACTTACCTTTCCTGCAGCTCCTGTCAGCTCTCTCCTCCTCCGCCGGTCCGTTCAGCACCTCGGTCAGCTCCCAGTGTAAATCTCGCGAGAGCCGCGGCTCTCGCAAGATTTACACTGTGAGCTGACAGAAGAGCTGAACGGACCGGCGTAGGAGGAGAGAGCTGACAGGAGCTGCAGGAAAGGTAAGTAACATCTCTCTGCAGCCCCCACAGCCCCCATTGTCTGTATTATGGCAATGCAAATTGCCATAATACAGACTCTGACTCGAGTATAAGCCGAGTTGGGGTTTTTCAGCACAAAAAATGTGCTGAAAAACTCGGCTTATACTCGAGTATATACGGTACATATAATCTATACTTTTTAATCTGTCTTTTATATGTATATAAACAATCTGTCTTGCTTTTGCAAAATACCCTTTTAGTCCTTATAATGATTCTTTTCATTTTTTATTATTTATTATGTTTTTTAGCTGTTTTAATTTGGTTGCTACCCCTTTAAGTACTTTTATTCTATGTCATTATTTAATGTGTTTTATTTATACATAACTTTTAATTACTTAGTTGCCATTCTTAATATGGCTCCTTATACTCCTTTTTTTTTACCTTCCCAAGATGGCTACAACTGGTTCTTTAACAAAATCTAATTTCTTTTGCTCTAACCTAAACGGCAGCTATTCGCGGCCGTTTTTCACTACATTTCCCACGAGGCTGTGCGGTCCAACTCATGAAATGTGGAAGTGCCGCAAGTCACGTGACATATTTCAAATGCTAAATTTTATACTTTCCCACGCTCGTTTTCGCTAAATTCATAGCCCAAATAGGTTGGGACACTATAAAGAATCTAGCTAGAGTATTAAATATGTGTTTTAAATTTGTGTTATTTAATTTTATTTTAACTTAATTTTATTGGCTGGTACCAATTTTGGCGCCAAAATTCAAATCACCTATGTTCCTATATAACACCATGTGCCAGGTAGTGTATGTAATTCCATTTGATAAAGTCTGTTGACGAAACGAACGCGTTATGGAAATTTTTGTGTATTTTAAATATTAAAGTATTTTGGTCATTTACTTGTGCCAATTACCTTTTTTAGATACACACATATATATATATATATATACTCTATTACTTATATTCTATCCTGGCCTTTTATTACTATTTTTATCTTTTTTTTATCTTTTTATTGGTTTTAAATATCTGCCTGGAAGGTTCCTGTATCTAAAGAAATCCTAGGTGGGGATCAATCCACCTATGCTGACATCATAGAGCAGTCGGTCTGCTCTTTATTTGTAAGTACGTTTTATTTTTAACCTATACCTACACTGTTATACGGTGAGCACTATTGGCTGCTTTCTTTCTTTATTTGAGAATTGGACATCAGAAACGGAGCGATACCCACGACATATCTCACAAGCGGGGATTATACCGCTTTACCCAAGAGCTGGATTAAAGCTCTTGTAAATGAGAGTTCTCTACCATCATAACTTTCTATGCCCATTTTTGAGCCATACATATTGCACTATTGTTTGTCCCTTTCTTTTATTTTTCATATAAGTGGACACGCTATCACACTTGAAGATCTCAAGATCATATGTAAGGATTAACCAATTGGACTCCTTTTACTTGGACTTTGCTATCTTTTATTAAAAGACTTTTTAATTATTACTTATATTTTTACTTTGCATTTTGTGGCGCAACCTTTTTTACTATTGTTTTACACTTGTCTTGTTTTAAAGGATTTTGAGGGATTCCTTTTTAAAGGGTTGCTGCCTATAAGTTGACCAGCGCTGTCTCATTGTTATATCTTTTCTACCTCTATTCATAAGCCAACTGGCAACAGTATTAAAGTCAAGAATATTGTATAGAAATAACACTGATGCAAATGTGTCTGTACTGAAAAAATAGCCTTTAATTGCATTTAATGAAACTTTGTTCTCAAAGACTTCATCCAACTAATCTTCCAAATAAATTATGCCAGTCTTAAAGTCATATGTGCCTTATAAAGTATGCATATAGGCTTGTGCAAAATAGCAGCTAAATGTCAACTGAATATTTATTCAGTTTAATATATTTTCACTGTAGCATCATAGACATCTTCTGAAAAGACAAAACCATTGCACTTCATGGAAATGTATCCCTATCTCTTACAACACACTCTTGGACAACAAAGACCATGGCAGGAAACAGAACAAATCATGAACAGATATTATTAGAGGGAACAGTGTCATATTTCAATGCACAATTTATGTGATCTATGTCACATGATGCCACCCC
This sequence comes from Pelobates fuscus, assembly GCF_036172605.1. Taxonomy (NCBI): domain Eukaryota; kingdom Metazoa; phylum Chordata; class Amphibia; order Anura; family Pelobatidae; genus Pelobates; species Pelobates fuscus. The sequence continues at coordinate 39,292,458 of NC_086326.1, forward strand.
AAGTGGCTCCAAAAAATTACCAAGTCGAGATAACAATAAGAAGTCATAAATACTCGAACCACACCAGTGTTAGGATGGGGCAAGATTTATAACACACAGACATCAGTGTTCCTTCAAAGTTTAACACTCTGGGTTCCTGTGCCTGAACATGTATATGATCAGGGCCGGACATGGGAGACAAAGCAGCCCTGGAAAAAAAATATGCCATCCCCAGAAATCATTGTGCCATATATTGTCACATGCAATATGTAAGGCTATGTCTTGCCACCCCAGATGATTGAGTGATATATATATATATATATATATATATATATATCTTGACAAATTTGCTTTGAATCTAGGCGTGAGGGGTGCAGTGCATGTGTGTATTCAGAATTATGTGTGTATTCGGAAGTCTTGATGTGTGTATTCAGCAGTGTGTGTGTGTGTGTGTATTTAGCAGTCTGTAAGTATTCAGCAGTCTGTGTGTATTCAGTAGTCTGTGTGTGTATTCAACAGACTGTGTGTATCCAGCAGTCTCTGTGTGTATTTAGCATTCTCTGTGTGTGTATTGTATGTATGTATTGCATAATTTTGTTGTGTAGGGAGGGCCCGAGTGCACTGCTTTGTTGAGATGGCACTGTTAAGGGCTCATTTCCAATCTTGTCTCTACTTTTTCATGGGCCAGCTACTACTCGCTAAAGGTGTGAGTTAGTGAGTGTTACCAGTGGGGTACCTCAGGGGTCTGTATTTGGACCCATTTTCTTTAATATTTGTATTAGTGATACTGCAGAAGGTCTTAATGGTAAGGTATGTCTTTTTGCTGATGACACCAAGGTATGTAACAGGGTTGATGTTCCAGGAGGGATAAGCCGAATGGCAAACAATTTAGGTAAACTAAAAAAAAATTTCAGAGTTGTGGCAACTGACATTTAATGTGAATAAGTGCAAGATAATGCATCTTGGACGTAAAAACCCAAAGGCAGAGTACAGAATATTTGAGTCCTAACCTCAACATCCGAGAAAAGGGATTTAATGGTAATTATTTCAGATGACTTAAAAGTAGGCAGACAATGTAATCGAGCAGCAGGAAATGCTAGCAGAATGCTTGGTTGTATAGGGAGAGGTATGAGCAGTAGAAAGAGGGAAGTGCTCATGCCATTTTACAGAACACTGGTGAGACCTCACTTGGAGTATTGTACACAGTACTGGAGACTGTATCTCCAGAAGGATATTGATACTTTAGAGAGAGTTCTGAGAAGGGCTACAAAACTAGTTCACAGATTGCAGGATAAAACTTACAAGGAAAGGTTAATGGAACTTAACATGTGTAGCTTGGAGGAAAGACGGGACAGGCGGGATATGATAGAAACATTTAAATACATACAAGGGAATCAACACAGTATGGAGGAGACTATATTTAATAGAAGAATAACTACCACAACAAGATGACATAGTCTTAAATTAGAGGGACAATGGTTTAAAAATAATATCATGAAGTACTACTTTAGTGAGAGGGTAGTGGATGCATGGATTAGCCTTCCAGCTGAAGTGGTAGAGGTTAACACAGTGAATGAGTTTAAGCATTTTTATTTTTTAATTATTATTTTAATATGTTTTTGTTTCATTACATTTTTTTAATATTATTATTATTTTTTTATTTTATTATTTTTTATTTTATTATTTTTTTATTTTTATTTTTTTTATTATTATTAATATATATACACATTTTTTCGTCCCCCCTCCCTGCTTGCTAGCTGGCCAGGGAGGGGGGCTCTCCTTCCCTGGTGGTCCAGTGGATGGGCACTGTGTAGGAGGGGGCTGTGGGGGCTGCAGAGAGATGTTACTTACCTTTCCTGCAGCTCCTGTCAGCTCTCTCCTCCTCCGCCGGTCCGTTCAGCACCTCGGTCAGCTCCCAGTGTAAATCTCGCGAGAGCCGCGGCTCTCGCGAGATTTACACTGTGAGCTGACAGAAGAGCTGAACGGACCGGCTTAGGAGGAGAGAGCTGACAGGAGCTGCAGGAAAGGTAAGTAACATCTCTCTGCAGCCCCCACAGCCCCCATTGTCTGTATTATGGCAATGTAAATTGCCATAATACAGACTCTGACTCGAGTATAAGCCGAGTTGGGGTTTTTCAGCACAAAAAATGTGCTGAAAAACTCGGCTTATACTCGAGTATATACGGTACATATAATCTATACTTTTTAATCTGTCTTTTATATGTATATAAACAATCTGTCTTGCTTTTGCAAAATACCCTTTTAGTCCTTATAATGATTCTTTTCATTTTTTATTATTTATTATGTTTTTTAGCTGTTTTAATTTGGTTGCTACCCCTTTAAGTACTTTTATTCTATGTCATTATTTAATGTGTTTTATTTATACATAACTTTTAATTACTTAGTTGCCATTCTTAATATGGCTCCTTATACTCCTTTTTTTTACCTTCCCAAGATGGCTACAACTGGTTCTTTAACAAAATCTAATTTCTTTTGCTCTAACCTAAACGGCAGCTATTCGCGGCCGTTTCTCACTACATTTCCCACGAGGCTGTGCGGTCTAACTCATGAAATGTGGAAGTGCCGCAAGTCACGTGACATATTTCAAATGCTAAATTTTATACTTTCCCACGCTCGTTTTCGCTAAATTCATAGCCCAAATAGGTTGGGACACTATAAAGAATCTAGCTAGAGTATTAAATATGTGTTTTAAATTTGTGTTATTTAATTTTATTTTAACTTAATTTTATTGGCTGGTACCAATTTTGGCGCCAAAATTCAAATCACCTATGTTCCTATATAACACCATGTGCCAGGTAGTGTATGTAATTCCATTTGATAAAGTCTGTTGACGAAACGAACGCGTTATGGAAATTTTTGTGTATTTTAAATATTAAAGTATTTTGGTCATTTACTTGTGCCAATTACCTTTTTTAGATACACATATATATATATATATATATATATATATATATATATACTCTATTACTTATATTCTATCCTGGCCTTTTATTACTATTTTTATATTTTTTTTATCTTTTTATTGGTTTTAAATATCTGCCTGGAAGGTTCCTGTATCTAAAGAAATCCTAGGTGGGGATCAATCCACCTATGCTGACATCATAGAGCAGTCGGTCTGCTCTTTATTTGTAAGTACGTTTTCTTTTTAACCGGTGAGCACTATTGGCTGCTTTCTTTCTTTATTTGAGAATTGGACATCAGAAACGGAGCGATACCCACGACATATCCCACAAGCGGGGATTATACCGCTTTACCCAAGAGCTGGATTAAAGCTCTTGTAAATGAGAGTTCTCTACCATCATAACTTTCTATGCCCATTTTTGAGCCATACATATTGCACTATTGTTTGTCCCTTTCTTTTATTTTTCATATAAGTGGACACGCTATCACACTTGAAGATCTCAAGATCATATGTAAGGATTAACCAATTGGACTCCTTTTACTTGGACTTTGCTATCTTTTATTAAAAGACTTTTTAATTATTACTTATATTTTTACTTTGCATTTTGTGGCGCAACCTTTTTTACTATTGTTTTACACTTGTCTTGTTTTAAAGGATTTTGAGGGATTCCTTTTTAAAGGGTTGCTGCCTATAAGTTGACCAGCGCTGTCTCATTGTTATATCTTTTCTACCTCTATTCATAAGCCAACTGGCAACAGTATTAAAGTCAAGAATATTGTATAGAAATAACACTGATGCAAATGTGTCTGTACTGAAAAAATAGCCTTTAATTGCATTTAATGAAACTTTGTTCTCAAAGACTTCATCCAACTAATCTTCCAAATAAATTATGCCAGTCTTAAAGTCATATGTGCCTTATAAAGTATGCATATAGGCTTGTGCAAAATAGCAGCTAAATGTCAACTGAATATTTATTCAGTTTAATATATTTTCACTGTAGCATCATAGACATCTTCTGAAAAGACAAAACCATTGCACTTCATGGAAATGTATCCCTATCTCTTACAACACACTCTTGGACAACAAAGACCATGGCAGGAAACAGAACAAATCATGAACAGATATTATTAGAGGGAACAGTGTCATATTTCAATGCACAATTTATGTGATCTATGTCACATGATGCCACCCCAAGTGGCTCCAAAAAAATTACCAAGTCGGGATAACAATAAGAAGTCATAAATACTCGAACCACACCAGTGTTAGGATGGGGCAAGATTTATAACACACAGACATCAGTGTTCCTTCAAAGTTTAACACTCTGGGTTCCTGTGCCTGAACATGTATATGATCAGGGCCGGACATGGGAGACAAAGCAGCCCTGGAAAAAAAATATGCCAGCCCCAGAAATCATTGTGCCATATATTGTCACATGTAATATGTAAGGCTATGTCTTGCCACCCCAGATGATTGAGTGATATATATATATATATATATATATATATATATCTTGACAAATTTGCTTTGAATCTAGGCGTGAGGGGTGCAGTGCATGTGTGTATTCAGAATTATGTGTGTATTCGGAAGTCTTGATGTGTGTATTCAGCAGTGTGTGTGTGTGTGTGTATTTAGCAGTCTGTAAGTATTCAGCAGTCTGTGTGTATTCAGTAGTCTGTGTGTGTATTCAACAGACTGTGTGTATCCAGCAGTCTCTGTGTGTATTTAGCATTCTCTGTGTGTGTATTGTATGTATGTATTGCATAATTTTGTTGTGTAGGGAGGGCCCGAGTGCACTGCTTTGTTGAGATGGCACTGTTAAGGGCTCATTTCCAATCTTGTCTCTACTTTTTCATGGGCCAGCTACTACTCGCTAAAGGTGTGAGTTAGTGAGTGTTACCAGTGGGGTACCTCAGGGGTCTGTATTTGGACCCATTTTCTTTAATATTTGTATTAGTGATACTGCAGAAGGTCTTAATGGTAAGGTATGTCTTTTTGCTGATGACACCAAGGTATGTAACAGGGTTGATGTTCCAGGAGGGATAAGCCGAATGGCAAACAATTTAGGTAAACTAAAAAAAAATTTCAGAGTTGTGGCAACTGACATTTAATGTGAATAAGTGCAAGATAATGCATCTTGGACGTAAAAACCCAAAGGCAGAGTACAGAATATTTGAGTCCTAACCTCAACATCCGAGAAAAGGGATTTAATGGTAATTATTTCAGATGACTTAAAAGTAGGCAGACAATGTAATCGAGCAGCAGGAAATGCTAGCAGAATGCTTGGTTGTATAGGGAGAGGTATGAGCAGTAGAAAGAGGGAAGTGCTCATGCCATTGTACAGGACACTGGTGAGACCTCACTTGGAGTATTGTACACAGTACTGGAGACTGTATCTCCAGAAGGATATTGATACTTTAGAGAGAGTTCTGAGAAGGGCTACAAAACTAGTTCACAGATTGCAGGATAAAACTTACAAGGAAAGGTTAATGGAACTTAACATGTGTAGCTTGGAGGAAAGACGAGACAGACGGGATATGATAGAAACATTTAAATACATACAAGGGAATCAACACAGTATGGAGGAGACTATATTTAATAGAAGAATAACTACCACAACAAGATGACATAGTCTTAAATTAGAGGGACAATGGTTTAAAAATAATATCATGAAGTACTACTTTAATGAGAGGGTAGTGGATGCATGGATTAGCCTTCCAGCTGAAGTGGTAGAGGTTAACACAGTGAATGAGTTTAAGCATATGTGGGATAGACAAAGGCTATCCTAACTATAAGATAAGGCCAGGGACTAATGAAAGTATTTAGAAAATTGGGCAGACTAGATGGGCTGAATGGTTCTTATCTGTCATCACATTCTATGTTTCTATGAGTAGTGTTTGTTTACCAGCAGCCAAATTGCTAAAGCAGCTATTAAGAAATAGCAGTTGCCGCTACATACGGTCTGCCACTAAGTGGTGGCTCCTGCTAAAGCCAATAGATAGTATTTGTTACAGAAAAGTTATGGGTACTTACACGGCATGTGTTTTGGTTATTTACCAGCAACAGGCCAATCTGTAAGTGGCCATAATCATTGCAAGCTGGCATTATTTCCTGCTAGCTGGTAAAAAAGCAGGGTTGGACACCTGTTGGCAAATAGTAACTACTACGTCACACTGTCTTCTCTTAATAGTGACAGAGTATGGCTTCTGTTTACCAACCACACAGGAAATAAAACCTATATTTGTAGATATTATTTAGACCCCCTAGTGTATTTACCTAAGAGTGTTTTGACATATTTGTCATTTAACCATGTTATCATCAAACCGGATGGTTAGATTTAATGTATTGTCTTTTTCACACACATTTCACATACATATTGAATGCTGAATTTCATAGGACTTGTGCTTCCTTCAACTTTGTAGACCCAGATTTGTATACGGTTGCATCTCCTAAATATATTAATACTCTACATGTATACCATGGCCAGGATTTTGAGTAATTTATAGGATCAAAATGGAGACAGTTCAGCATTAGCCTGCCAAATGTATTGTAAAGAAAGTCTGTTGAAAGACCTGCTGCATTAAGTGAAGCATCTCATCTCACCGTGACAGCCTGTGACAATGCCAGGATGTTAAAAGTACCCTCTGTAACACTATTTTTGGACTTCCTCATGTCTGAGGCAGCAATAAAGAAATGTCACTGTATGTACTAATATCTTAAAATTTTTATTAATTTATTACTTACTTATACCATATAAGTGTTTGCTTTTTTCTTTTTTACTGATTGTACTTTCATGGTTTTGATCAAAAGATTGTGATATTATAAATTGTATTTTTTATATATTATCATTTTGCTCACTTCATTACCTTTGTTGTAACATGTTTCTTCAAAACATATCTTTTTCTTTTATATTTTTCAAATTAATAAATTACCTTTTCTCAAGCAATACTAAACTTTTTACACATTTCTAGTGATCTTTCCACTGTGTTTAAAACAGTTGACTAACCGCTTCCCCCACCTTAAAAGTGATTCACTCATTTGACATTTGGCACAACAAATTTCTGGTTTAAATTGTATCTCCTACTCAAGTACCTATTCATCTCTGTCTTCATTTTCTGCTGGCATATCCTCTTCTATTATTGCCCCCATGCTCTCCTCCATCTACACATTAACTATCGACAAGCTAATTGATTCACTCGGATTTCAAAATTACTGTTGTGTTTCATGGCTCTCATGACATAGCCACCTCTCTACAGGAAAAGGTTGGACTGGAAAGTCTAAAAAAATATATATATGCCCATCTTGAAAGACGACATACTTTTAAAATTGTCATAATTTTTTTGTAGAAAACTGATTTAGCAGGTCTGACCATGTAAGGTACTACCGACAGAAAATCTTAATTTAAATGTCATTCTCAATAAGCATAGGAAGAATCAATTCACCAGTTAAGAAGGTAATTAATTTATTAAACTCTCTTATACAATGAATTTAGTTTGAAGCGATGGTGCTCTCGATCCAGTCATTGTAGTTGCAGACCTTGGTATAGACTCCAGGGTAGTTGGTTAGGGCACAACCATATCCCCAGGACACAATACCTTGGAGCTCACCTGTACAGACCACGGGGCCACCAGAGTCTCCCTGAGGAGAGAAAGAGATTTTGAAATACTTAGAAGAAAAATACAGTTTATGTGAACTTTAATTTAAAAGATCAATAATGATAGTCTCATGGATTTCAAAATTAATTTTAGTTTCCCAACAAAAATTCAAAATACAAGAGACGTGGCTAGGATACCTGGCAGGAATCCTTGCCGCCTTCAATGAAACCAACACAGATCATGTTATTGGTGATTTCTCCAGGGTAGGCATTGCTGCAATCAGTGTCACTCAGGATGGGGGCATTCAGGCACTGAAGGAGATCTGGGTAATTGGCTGAAATAAATTGAATTAAAAACTAAAATTGAAAATTATTAAAAATGTATACACCAAAATTTGTAACTAATGTACTTATTTATTTTCTACTTCCATTAAGTATTTCCTATCTCTAAATTGCCTTTTTAACAGTAGACAGTGTTGAATGGAATCCCATCAATATTCTGAATAAAACGTGAACCGTGAAGTGGGACTCTATAATTTAAAGTGACTATACAAGTTTACTAACTCAAAAATGTGATAAACATTAGACATGTGCACTGGAAGAAATTTTGATGTGTTCAGTTTATTTCTAAATTATTATTTTTTTTTTGATCCATCAAAATTATCAGTAGTTATCTAAATTAGACAGTTTGTCGGTCTTAGATGTCATTGCACTGTTTAAAGAGTGAAGCAGAGAAGACCATAGAGACTAAATGTTATTTCAAACACTGTCTAACCCAAAGTGTATCTATATGGCCCAGAGATCTTGTCATATATAAGGTAGGGGTGAGTTTTTCAATTTTTTTTATTTTTTTTAATTATTCTTCCTTTAACAAAGAAACGTGACGAAAGGATTATTATATTAAGAAATAGTGTCCTTTAAGGCCAAAATAGCCAACGTAGAATAATTCAGCTTTGCTTTCTTTTTTTGCAATTTGAAATTCTATTTGAGTTTACTTGAAACTTTAGAAAATAAAATTTAATTTTTAAATGCTTTTAAAACAGTATATCACTTCCTGTGTATGTAATTTCTGTAATTTCAGTCCTTTATTAGATTAAATATATCAGCACTAATTGTATTCTCACTAGCTTGGCAACATTATTCTGATAAATTGATAACAGTTTAATTTGTTTTTTTTATCCCACTGCTAAAATATATTAGTTGTTGAATAGAAAAATGTATGGAATATTCTAATGGAAATCTCTGATGATTTTGGAGTTTTCACAGCGATGAATTGATAAATCTTTAATATACTCCCCTTAAATGATTAAATGATCAAACATATCGCATGCCAAAACTATATATATATATATATATTAGTCTTAAAGGATTAATTTCTCCAACAATTCCTTTTATGAACTTACAGCCACTGCTAAGTGTGTTTCCCCAACCAGAGATCAGACAGTTGGTGCCAGTGGCCGCACAGCTCGAAGGCAGAGGTACTGTGTTTACGTAAGAGTTGAGCGTTGCAGGAGAAGAAAGCTTGATTAGCATAATATCATTATCCAGGGTTCTGGAGTTGTACTTGCTATGTCTGTAGGTCTTTGCTGAGTTGATGAATTGCTCGGTGCCATCACTCACAGCAATGTTATGCTCTCCCAGTCTGACTTGAATAGTTCGTCTTAAAAGAAATGTTGACAAATTGTAAAAATCTTAGTTATATTATATTTGGATACTTGAGTAACATATTTAACTGTAGATGGTTAAACAGTTATTGTTTATAAATACATTAAAGAATAACTTTCATTGTAATTAGAAAACAGACGGTGCCAATGTAACCTCACCACACACATGTGCTTTAAGTGGTACAGTCATCGTCAGGGGACTTTTCATAGCCCCCGAAAGTGACATAGCTGCTGGTTGTTCTGTGGCCGAGGAGGAGGCAGGTAAAATGAGTTTTACTTACCTAAACCTGTCCTTCACAGGCACTACCATCCTCTTCTGATGGGTCCTCTTCTGCTCCTGATGCTTCAGCAGTACTCTCGTGCATTTGTGAGTACAACATTGAGGTCTATGTTTAAACCTGCAAGACTGATGGCGACTCAGGGATTGACACTTCCTGATGGTGGTAGCTCTGTCCAGTGTCAAGAAGTGTCAGGAGGAGCGAAAATACTTAGATAATCCCTGCTTTGTCTCATTATATTTTTTGACTGGGTTGGAATCAATTTGACTATTTCAAAATGATCATATCTATATGAAAACCTTTTTTTTTTGTCGGGGGGGGGGGAGGTGGGGGGTGTTAGTGCTTCTTTAATTATGTGTATGTTGACTAACTGATGTGTCCCCTCTGTTGATTTATCTCTAATCCTCTTCATGATCCCTTACATTCCCCACATCCACTAACTCAAACTCACTTCATTTTATTACACATTAAAAGAGGAAAATTTAACTATATATGCTGGATGCTGTAATGACCCATAGACTATTTTGTGAATACCGAGTCCCATTTTCCAATGGCTCTATTATTGAATCTTTGCCATGGGCAGTGATGATAAGCAGCTGGTGATCTTCCTCTGCTTCCTACCTTTCAACTTGTCCCAAGAGAAATGGCAAAGCAGACAGAGGTTGAGCCCTGGATCCTGGTGGCTGGAGACCTAGTTATGTAGTAGAAGCCATGACAGAATGTAGCTAGATGGTTCCAAACTATCATGTGGGAACAAAAGCTTTGATCTAACTGAAGAAAATCTGAGAGACAGGAGTACTCTTTGAGATATTGGTAAAAACAAAGAAAGGTTGCGCCAAAAAAAAAATTAAATAAAATAAAAAACAAATAAAAGATAATAATAATAAAAAAATAATAATAAATAAAAATAAAATTAAAAATAATAATAGGTAAGTTCCAATGAGTATCAGGAGATCAGATGAATATAGTCACTAATTCCGCTGTGGGGGTGATTTCTCTTGTTGTAGTAGTTCACACCGTCTCGTGATATGGAAAACACAAGAAGAGAGGACCAATCGTGCGGAGTGTATACAGTTAATGTAGCAGTATTAAAACATATATATTGCACTAACATTTGGATGAGCTATAGCCAGCTCAGGGTTTGTAGGCATATAGCGGAATAATCCCCGCTTACAGGATGTGTCGGTGCTTGTCCTCCAGGGGTTTTGTCCAACTCTTAGAAGAAGAAGGAGATAAAAACAGCAGATAGTGCTCTCTGATAATATATATATGAGGTAGTGAATAAAATGAGATAAAATATACTCACAAGTGAAGTGCAGGTCACACTGCACTTTAAAGATAGCGTTAGTGGTATAATCCCCACTTCAGGATATTTAGTATAAAAATGCCAGGAAAAAGTTGAAATAGTAAAAATTATAATAGTGTGCAAAAAATTATAGTGGTACAAATATCTAACCAAAAAATCATTTATTTTATAAATAACATAATATAAATAACCACAACGCGTTTCACCACTGGGGCTTTATCAAAATGGTATGAGATATTGGTTTGTTCTAGTGCAACATGTATATTTCATGTTTCTCTGTAGACATTAAAAAAAAAAAAAAAAAATACTGTATTTCACCGCATAATAGTCATAATGGTCGTACCCTGTTTTTTCAGTCCAAAAATTGGTTCAAATCCAATTCATCACATAATAGTTGCATAGATTCATATTCTTGAAAACTGATGGCAAACATCCTACCGATCTTATACTTAAGATCATTATTACCTATCGGTTTATCGTATTTTAGTACATTTTATCTATGCAAAGCTTTAGGAATGTGTATGTTCTTAGTTAAAACGACAGGAGGACAGGGATCAGGATCACTATTGAGAATCAGGTATCAGGATCAGAGTTCTTGTAATGAACTCTGATCATGTAATATGCATGTTCTCTGCAGTTATGTTATTAGCAACTATAATATTATCAGCAACTATTAAAAAGCTGTTAAAAAATAAATAAAGCTTCACGTAATGGTCGCACGCCACATAATGGTCGCACCCTCATTTTTTAGGAAAGGAATCAGGCATGAAATCTGTGACTTTTATGCAATTAAATATGGTACTTACCCTGTAAAGCAATGAGCAGCAGACACCACCCATTGGCTGTTAATCAGGGAGCCGCCACAGAAATGGTAACCAATGTTCAGAGAAGCAATGTATGGGACAGAGTTCTTGCTGCAGGTGGAACCTCCTACAATCTTATCATCGTCCTCAAATGCAGCTATAGAGAAAGTAAAAATTTTATTTTCAGAAATTCACTGTCTTAATAAAAAATAGCATTTATATTCAAGTCTATATATTACTTAGAAACCAGAAAACTTTAAAAAAGAATATGAAAGTGTTTCATTAATTGCCTACAGAATATGCTGAATAATAATAACGTAACTCAAATTTTCGATACAGAGAAGGTATAACATCATAAACAATTAAGAAAACATATTCTCACGTAATATTATAATATAAATAAGCAAATATATATTCTCTTGCACAGTTTAAACAATATTCTATAAAATGATTGTTTTGACCAGTAGCATATTTAGGGGGCAGTTCCCCTGGAGAGAAAATGGTGGTGGGGATACACGCAGCACCCCAGTCCCTCCTGTTACTCTCTGTAGCATGGATACACAGGACCCAGTTATAAGATTTTATTATCCTTTACTCCGGTCTAATAGGGACAGGGAAGAAGCTGCCTCCCTTATACAGGTAGAAGTGGGGCAAGTTTTATGCTCCCAGGACCCACTGCCTGTTAACTGCTGTGCCTCCAGCCCCTACTCATCCCTCCCCAGTACTCATAAAGGTAAAAATTAAAAATAAATATGTCACCTGCAGCTCCCAAGAGCACACAGATCAGTATAATCCTCATAATGAATATGTGTCTGAGATGTGTGATTGTTAGTAATTCATCTTGTATTTATGTATTATCTAACCTGAGGTGCACCTATGTCCTTCAACCCTGTCATCATGTTGTGTGCATTCTAGTTTACCTGTAAGTATCGGATTACAAGCAAAAAAAAAAAATATTATCAATAACCTTGTATGTTGGATTATTTTAGGAAGGGAAAACAGTGTGGGTTTTTTTTTTTTTTCGATTTTGGGCTCAGAAGAAAATTATTTAGAGAGATTTAGAAAAATTCAAATGTGTTTTAAATATGTATATGTTAGGGGTGACTGGAATAAGTATTTTTTATGTATATAGCTTCTTGTATTAATGGCTCGCCGTAATACACTTCTTTTTCAACAAAAAAATGATACTTAAGCTGACGTTCTACAAAATGAAAACACTTTAGTACAAAATTGAAAATATTGTCATCATTCCAATTTAGCAAAAATGGTTAGACTGAATTAGAGTCTGTAGCAAATCGCACAGATTACTGGAAGACTGGGTTAAAGTTTAGTGCCTGCTCTTTCTGCACACATTGGTATCTAGATTTGATCGTCACTGAACATCAAAGTGGGCTGTATATCAAAACTGTGATCACAATTTCTTCAACGCACTTTCCACTGATTTTTTTATGCATATTTTGAGAGTTGCTTGCAAATACCCTCCACAGAATGTTCTGCCTTCTAGATTGTAAGCTTGTTTACCCCTTAAGACCGCAGCCAAATGTACAAGTTGTGAATGAAACAAAATGTAAACAAAACCTGGCATTTGCGCTATATGTCTGTCCAACCGTAATTCACCTCTTTCATATTAAATGCACCTCCCCCTTATTATATATCATTTTATTCAGAGGAAACAGGGCTTTCGTTTAATATCAAATATTTAGCTATGAAACATAATTTAATATGAAAAAATGGGAGAAAATAAGATTTTTTTTAATTTTTTTAGTTCTACATGACATTTTAACCCCTTAAGGACACATGACATGTCTGACACATCATAATTCCCTTTTATTCCAGGAGTTTGGTCCTTAAGGGGTTAACTGTCAATGTCATAATACTGTTTGCTTTTACTGCAATAAAATACACATATTTGTATTCAGCAAAGTCTCACGTGTAAAACAGTACCCCCTATGTACAGGTTTTATGGTGTTTTGGGAAGTTACAGGGTCAAATATAGCATGTTACATTTGAAATTGAAATTCGCCAGATTGGTTACGTTGCCTTTGAGACTGTATAGTAGCCCAGGAAATAAATTTACACCCATAATGGCATACCATTTGCAATAATAGACAACCCAAGGTATTGCAAATGGGGTATGTCCAGTCTTTTTTAGTAGCCATTTGGTCACAAACACTGGCCAAAGTTAACGTTAGTATTTGTTTGTGTGTGAAAAATGCAAAAAACGCCAGTTTTGGCCAGTGTTTGTGACTAAGTGGCTACTAAAAAAGACTGGACATACCCCATTTGCAATACCTTGGGTTGTCTACTATAGCAAATAGTATGCCATTATAGGGGTAATTTTCATTCTTGGGCTACCATAGGGTCATAAAGGCAACATAAGCAATCTGGCGAATGTTAATGTGAAAAAAATGAAACACAAGCCTTATAGTTGACGCTGTAATTTTTGAAAACACCATAAAACCTGTACATGAGGGTTACTGTTGTACTCGGGAGACTTCGCTGAACACAAATATTTGTGTTTCAAAACAGTAAAAAGTATAACATCTAAATATAGATTGTTTTTACTGCTTCTATTTTTTTTTCTCTCTATTGCTCACTTCTCACTCTCAATATTGTGGTCAAGCCATTTATCATGTTTTTTCCATCAATCATCTCTTTATTTTGGCTCCATGGGCAGAATGCAAAATGACGAATGAAAATGAGAATGTTCTGCCATTTCGTGTTTCGTTTGATTTGTGATTTGGCCCAACTCAGCGTTTGGGAAATCGAGCAATCACTCAAATAGCCCAAATTCAGATGAATTGCAGTTCATAAATAAATACCTAACTACACTATAAACGGACATTTTCTCATAATTTAAATGTTTGACGTTTTTCTTTAGCTGCTGTACACCAATTAAAAAAAATGTGATTCCCAAATAAAAGTAATTGTAATACATTAGCTCTTCTAATATTGTATTCATCAAATGCCATACTTGGATTAGATCCATTTAAGATGCCCAAGTGTACTCATATGTATATATATGCAGAGAGTGTCCAACTTTACTCTAAGTACCTGTAAGGAATCTATTTTCATTATATAAATGTCTACTTTGTTGTAGTTATTTCTCTGTCATTTTTTGTTTGTTTTTTAAAACCATCAATCTTGTTTAATCCCTTAAGGACCAGACTGTTTTTGCGATGTTGTACATTTGCGACCAGGCCTCTTTTTACACTTTTGTGGTGTTTGTGTTTAGCTGTAATTGTCCGCTCTCTCATTTACTGTTCCCATACAAATTATATATTGTTTTTTTCAGGACAAAAATGGCTTTCTTTACATACCATTATTTATATAATCTCATGTAATTTCATTTTTTTTTTTTTTTTTTTTTTTTAATTCTTTATTTGTGCAGTGCATATGAGGGTAACATACAGGCACGTGGTACCCCAAAGGCAATCCACATGCATATTTCAAAACAAAGAGTACATAACATGGAGAGCATTGGGGTATGGTAATACAATGCACTATTTTTATATTTAGGAACAAGCTGAAATCATGCTAATTAGGTAGTTTATAGGTTGAGATTCTATCGACATTAATTATAATAGGCTAGCGTTGGTAAGTAACTCAGTTGCTATAACATAGGTATGACATGGAGCCTATGCATCTTTGAGAACACAATGTACATTTTTATGTATTATGACATGAAGGCTAGTTCAGTGTGTGCGTAGTTATACATTGGGAGACAATAGTGCAAGAGTCAGGTTAATATACAAGTTGGTTGGCATTATACACAGGCTATTCACGTTTAGAATTATGTAGAGTAGGGTGCCTGTCATACATATCAGCCTTAGCGTTAATCAGACAACAGGCGACCATATGCAAGGAAGAAAACTTTTATAGATTTCTTTTATGCAGTAGACACAGATTAGGAGTGACACTGCAATTTGACTTAAATTAAATCAAGAGAGGCTGGCAACCCCAGTGCATTGTGTCTGTCTGGGGTGCTGCTCCCCTTGTGAAAACCAACCATAGAGCCTGATGGGTAATGTTTAAGATGTAGGATTAGAGGAGGCAAAGGTATAACCAGGAATCTTACTTAACACGTTAACTGAGACTTCTGCATGAGGGTGAAAATAACTATCCCCAGCATCACAGTACAGAGATGACCTTAACTGAAGGGTTGGGTTGTCTAGAGTCCTGTGATAGCCGTGTCGAGGCGCAGTAAGAAACAAAATAAAAATAAAATAGCAATAACCCTGATGATGGTTCTTTGCTGAGGAGGGGGGACCTGAAGCTTGGTCAACCCTTGCCTGTTCGGGGTAGATCATAGCCCCATGGTGTAGCCAGTGTCCAGAGAGCCCGCAGCTCAGACATGACAGTGAGCCAGGTGCAGGTGAGCTGTTTGCTGGGTTGTAGTGCTGTGTGCCTCAGCTGAGGTCTGGGGTTGTTCCACTTCAATCCGGAACCATGTTCCTGTCGTTCAGGGTGTTGTTTGTAGGGTCCCCGGGTGCTTGCCACTGTGGTTGGCTTAAGCCTCCTCCGGTGTCTGCATCTCGTGGATGCAGGAGCTCGTCGAGGTCGCATGGTGCTGCGTTTGCTGGGGTTTAGCTGCCTCTGTGCAGAGGGGTTAGCACGTGGTTTAGGTGCTGGCGGTCGAGGAGTGGATCGTGAGGGCATCTGTGGATTACTCTCTGAGGTATGCGTTTGGTGCCCTTGGAGTAGCTTCTCCAACTTCACCCAGAGTGCTGCAAAGTGTTTTCGCAGGTTTGTCACTATGTCGGGTGCTTTGTCATTGATTCCACTGCCACAAGCATTATCCGCCATCTTGTGTGGAGTGCCCTGCGCGTTCTCGGCTCTTGCAATGTCACTTTGCTCTTCTGTCTGCTTTGCATTGTGTCTCTTAGGTGGATCGGGATCACCCCCACCGGTCCAAGGGGGGGGGAATCTGGGCTTGCTTGTTTTGTGGACAGCGTCTAGGCAGCTCCGGGTCATGGGAGCGGCCGTCTCCCCCCTCCGTTGCATGCCAGGCCGCAGTCTCTGCCACGATACTAGCGGGTCTCGGTCGGGTCGCGAAACACCCCACTGCACTCCTCCCGGTATGGGGGGCCAGTGGGTGCTCAGATCCCTTGCTTGGTTCGCTGAAACCGGCTGTGGTATGTACAGATTGCTAGATTTGTGCGGGAGCCCATGCGAAACACGTCTCTCCGCCATGATGGTTAGGCCCCGCCCCCCGTAATTTCATTTTTAAAAAATGTTTTTTGACTTTTACTTGAAAAATCTTTTATTCATCTACAAAAGCTAATAAAAAAATTTGTCCTGAGTTTAAAAATACCCAATGTTTACAGACTGTTTTGCTTTTCTTTTGTGAAAGTTATAGGGGTATAAGTACAAGTAGGATATTGCAGTTTCAAAACATACATTTTTTAAATTTATCAATAGTAACATTGTAACACTATTATCTGTCATGAATCTCTGAATAACACCCCACATGACAACCCAGGGTATTCCAAAGGGGGTATGTCCAGTCTTTTTTAGTAGCCACTTAGTCACAAACACTGGCCAAAGTTAGCGTTCATATTTGTTTGTGTGAAAAAGTAAAAAACTAAATTGAATGCTAATTTTGGCCAGTGTATGTGACTAAGTGGCTACTAAAAAAGACTGGACATACCCTATTTGCAATACCTTGGGTTGTCTTCTTTTGCAAATGGTATGCCATCATTGGGGTAATTCTCATTCCTGGGCTACCATACGCTCTCAAAGGCAACGTAACCAACCTGGCAATTTTCAATGTAAAATATTTGACCCATATATTTGACCCTGTAACTTTCAAAAACACTATAAAACCTGTACATGGGGGGTACTGTTATACTCGGGAGACTTTGCTGAAACAAATATTAGTGTTTAAAAACAGGAAAACGTATCGCAACAATTATATCATCAGTAAAAGTGCTGTTTGTGTGTTAAAAATGCAAAAAAAGTCACTTTCACTGACAATATCATTGCTGTGATAGGTTTTACTGTTTTGAATCACTAATATTTGTGTTCAGCAAAGTCTCCCAAGTAAAACAGTAACCCCATGTACAGGTTTTAGGGTGTCATAGAAAGTTACAGGTTAAAATACAGTGCTAGCAAATTAAATTCTCTGGACTTTCGGCCTGGGTTGTCAGGCAGGTCCCTCAAATTGCAATCAATAAAATTACTTAATTATGTAAAATATTACACAAATACGCACGTAGAATTGAAATATATATGCATATTTATATATTTGAAGTATACGTGTATATTTATATAATTATTTATGCAATTTTGTATATGGACATATGTATATTTTGTGTTATTTTTATTTATTTATTTATTTATATATATATACATATATATATATATATATATATATATATATATATATACAATTTCATTCTAAGTGTATTTTGATATATATATATATATATATTTATGACAAAATACAGTTCATATAGATATATAATTTTTTTATTTTTTATTATTATTTTAAAAATTTTCAATTTAATTTAATTTACTTATTATTTGTATTTTATTATAATATATATATACACAATATATATAGTTGAGCGATCCTAATCGTTGAGGGGTCCTAATCCGCCATGGGGAGACTGGGCTGCAGGCAGTCTCCCCACATCGGGAGCACCGCCGATCGCCGCCAGGGGAACAACGGCGATTGGGTAAGTACATAACAGAAAAGGAGAAGGAAACTGCGCCCTAAATATGAAGAGATATACAAATATACAAATAATATACGTACACAATGGTAGTAGTGGTGGTCTCTATACAATTGGACCTCAAAAGATAAAACATACAAAATAATAGTGCAGTAAATCAAATACAGTAGGTATGTGAATGGGTACTTGAAATAACTTGCACTCACATTTCCGAGAGCTAACTGAGAGCTCAGCCGTTAGTACGCGTGGACGGAACAATCCCCGTCTAAGGATATGTGTAAAACAGTAGATATCTTGGCCGCCTCAGATGGTTAATATGTAAAGAGACAGAGAAATCCAGATAGTGCAGTATATACTGATAAAATTAGTAAATAAAATAATAAAATTCCGTACTCACATTTACTAGAGCAGAACTTGCTCTAGTTTCTATAGCATAGGTGGTATAGTCCCCACCAAGGAGCAGGATGGTAACCAGGAAGTAAAAAGTAAAATGAGTAAATGAGTAAATAAAATAATAAAATTCCGTACTCACATTTACTAGAGCAGAACGTCCCAGGGCGGGAGGCAAAGAATAATACTACTAAAGTCCTTAACCTGATGCACTGGGCCCAAACACATAAAATACACAGCACCCTACTAGCGATAGACACCGAAAAGGCATTTGACAGAGTGAACTGGAAACTCCTGACCCACATGATGCGACACTTGGGCTTTGGGCCGCGATGGCAGGAATGGTTGTCCACCATTTACTCGCGCCCCACAGCCCGACTTCGCATCAATGGACAACTTTCTCACCCTGCCATGATTATGAATGGTACAAGGCAGGGCTGCCCTCTCTCTCCGCTTCTCTTTATTCTAGTCCTCGAACCCTTTCTTCAAGGAATCAGAGATTGTCACCAAATCCAAGGTTTTACAATTGCGAACCAAGAATATAAGGTCACAGCATTCGCTGATGACCTTCTTTTCACAATCTCCAACCCAACCTCCATACCGGCCATCCTAGCTGAAATGAAGAAGTATAGCAGGGTTTCGAACTTTCAGGCCAATCTTACTAAATGTGACCTAATGCCAATATACACCACCGAACATTTAAACACCCAACTCCAGGAGAAGTTTCACTTCTCTTGGTCTACCACCTCCATCAAATACTTAGGGGTCCACATCCCATTCAATCTGGCTTCCCTATACGAATTGAACTTCCCCCCACTATTAACGGCCATCAAGACAGACCTCCAAAGGTGTCATAGACCTTGCTTCAGTTGGTTGTGCAGAATCAATATAGTCAAAATTAATTTACTACCACGTATACTCTATCTGTTGCAAACTCTCCCCATTATAATCCCTAACAAATTCTTTTCTACAAACAAAACCGCCTTCACGAATTACATATGGTCAGACACTCGACCCAGAATCGCCCACGCAACACTGGTCAAGGATAGGGACAGAGGGAGACTGAATATGCCCAACATTGAAATCTATCATAAAGCCATACATTTAAACAGAATATACGAATGGACGAAACTCGACACAATGCAACAATGGGTACGACTGGAAAACTCTTCTCAAAATTCCCCCTAGGGATTTGCCCATGGATTCCAGATATTCAACCTCAGCAACATAGACGCAACACCCACCCTACGATTGACGCAACACTAAAAATATGGCAAAAACTATTGACAACAACACAGATTTCCACCCACCCATCTCCACTTTATCCACTGGAACACAATCCAAAGTTCCAACGGGGGTTAACAGGGAAAAAATATAACCAATATAGGGGTGGACCAATTCTACAACTAAAAGACATGATCCAAGATAACAACATTAGAAGTCTAACCCATATCATCCCTGACATGGCCCATACGGCCAACCAGAAGTTACACTATGCGCAACTAACGCACTTCATTAAACGACAGAAGTTACTACCAGAAGGTGCTCGGGCTCTGACACCTTTCGAACACCTATGCTCATCACATCCAATTCATACTAAAATACTCTCAACCATGTATAACTTGATTAAAAAGGCACAAGACTTAGACCTCCCTAATTTCACAAAGAGATGGGAAGAGGAACTCCAATTGGAGATAACACTAAACCAATGGGGGACGATCCTCAATTCGGCTCACACCTCCAGCACCTCGCTAGCAACCCAAGAAAGTAACTATAAACGTATCTCTAGGTGGCACTACACCCCGATGAAAATCCATGAAATCCACAACACTTCCACAGCCCAATGCTGGAGATGCCACCACTTGGACGCCCACCACTCACACATTTGGTGGCAATGTCACACAATAGCAAAATTCTGGTCTAGAATACATAAACTGGTACAAACAATCCTGGAGGTCAAGATACCATTCTCCCCCAACACTATATCCTCACTGTCCCGCCACAGGGTATACCAAGGTTAAAGACCTTCCTCTTTAACCACTTAACTGGGGCGGCGACTCAACTAATTCCCAAATATTGGAAACAGCCACAAGCACCCACAATAAGAGAATGGATTCAAAGAGTCGAGGGCATCAAACAGATGGAAGAACTAACTTACGCTAAATCTAAAAATTATGTTAAGTACACACAAATTTGGGAACCATGGCATAATTTCATGCAGACTAACCGACTAAGCTAAATCCAAACGACGGTACTAAGCCGTGACGTGAGTCAACCCCACTATAGTACACATTGATCTAAGACAGCGTGAAGGGAGACACCTTCCTCCTCCCTTCGCCCCTCTCCCCTTACCCCCCCTCCCCCCTCCCCTCCCAGAGAACCCCAACAGACACTTAATTCCACGTACTATAGGGACCTGATACGACCCTACGACCATACGACACTACGTCTATCCAAGTAATTACTCCTTACCAGGACCGCAATAGGAAACCTTTAATATGCGTACATGTTGTATTAAATGAATCTACAGTCACCATTACTAAGCGTTGCATACGGACATTATTGTAACCACAATCATTATCATTGTACGATATAACGTGACCTTGTATTGTTTAAGTTTAGCACTCATACCGAGATTCAATGTTTGTTTTATTCGATGTTGTTTGTATTACCAATTGAAACATTGTATATTGTATAATGTATATCTACGTCTTTGTTTAATCATTATATCACAATCTACTGCTTCATATCTATCTGGAAAATAAAAAATAGAAATTAAAAAAACATTTTTTACTAGCGCAGAACTTGCTCTAGTTTCTATAGCATAGGTGGTATAGTCCCCACCAAGGAGCAGGATGGTAACCAGGAAGTAAAAAGTAAAATCCAAATAAATATAAACAAGGATAATTTATTTAACAAAAATAAATAAAAAAGATAAAAGTACTGTGTATAAAGTCTTTTAAAATCCACTTGACGCTTTTCACCTGTCAAAAGGCTTCTTCAGAAGTGTGGATGGTTTTCCTGGTACAGTTCGTTTATATAAGGAGTTCATAAATGGTGATTCCGTCCTGGTGTGTGTTGATTAATATTTCCTGCTTCCTGTAACCGACGGTGAACCGCACGCATCACTCCGGAAGTGACGCGGCGTTGTATCACCGTGGTTGTATATGCGTTCCACAGGTGGAACGCAGACGCTACCAAAGTAATAGTGCTGCATTCCAGCGGAGCCATAAAGTAAAATAGATACAGCATGGCATATAGAGTAGAAACCGCATTGTGCATATTGTAAGTTACTGGGTGCTCATAGTGAAAATCCATACGCGTCGCACCGGAAGTGACGCGGTGCGGTAGAGACATGAATGTCTATGCGTTCCACACATGGAACGCAAATAATACCGAGATAATAATTGTATCGGAATACTTAGAGAAAATCAATTATAGTGAAAAAGAATTACCATGATATAGACTTCAAAAGATTCATATTGGATTCCAATGTTTGTTCCTGAGAGAAAATAATAATACATATAAAACTAATAATATAAACAGACATAATAACATTATGTATAATAAGTAAACACTGTAATATATTAAGTTCCAATCAAAAATTATAAATAACCTAAAAAATATAAGTAGAACACAATGGTAAAAACGAGGGTTGGAATTTAAAACAATATAAAAAACTGATGTTAGGAAAAATACAATAACATACAGTTAAAAAAAACAGCAGTCATCTAAGTGCATAAAAGGAATAATAATCATCTAAATCTATGAGCATATAAAATATGTGGATACACATATATACATAAAACAAATGTGACATGTATATACAACCCCCAATGTTTATGTAGGAGTAGGGATTTAATCAAAAATAGGACAAAAAATAGGCTAAAAAATGTATATATATACTATATAGTCAATGGAGAATAGATAAAATGAGAATCATCTATATATACAAATATATGTACATACAGATATAATAAAAAAAATAAAAAAAGGAGTTTGTTTATTTTATAAAACCTTAAAAGAGGTCGAATTTTATCATTATAAAAAATTAAAAAGGTCAAATTCGATATTTAACCCATTAGGGTGTAAAGTGTCCATGTTAAAAACCCACTCCATTTCTTTTTGTCCTATATTTTTTGATAAGATCTCCACCTCTCCAGTGATTTTTTACTGTGGCTATGCCCATAAAAGTAAGGTATTTAAGATCATTATTATGCTTGCAGAAATGAGATGATACTGAATGGTTGATATAATTTTTTTCTATATTTCTGCAATGTTCGCCTATTCGTCTCTTCAATGATCTTATTGTATGTCCGATATACTGGAGGCCACAAGGGCATTCCAACAGGTAGATAGCATTTTTACTTTCGCAAGTGGTAGTTTCTTTAATCGTGTATGTTTTGCCTGTATTATTTGATTTAAATGAAGTTCTTCTTTTATCAGTAGGGTTTGTTTTTTTGCGAGCTACACAGCTGTTACATTTAAAGAAACCTCTGTTGAGGGATAAGAAATTGTCTTTATTGGAATTATGTTTTATATCTTTAGTATAGTTTTTTGTAAGGTGCATTGTAAGTCTTTTCAGCTTTGTATTCCTGGCACTACAGTATCCCTTTAACTCTATGTTCTGTTATGGCTGTTATAGTGTGTATAACCATTATGGTGTGAGATCTAGAGCCAATATCATGGGATTCAGTACAATGCTGCTGAGAATATTCCCATATATCCCTCTCCCATTAGGAAAATATAATTTAATAATATAGATATAAATTCATTCACAAGAAACAAACAATGTATTAAAGTCTTGCATAGAGTCTTTATTTAAAAAGATTTAGTTTGAAGCAATGGTATTCTGGATCCAGGAATTGTAGTTGCAGACCTTGGTGTAGACTCCAGGGTAATTCCTCAGAGCACATCCAGTACCCCAGGAGACCACACCCTGAAGCTGATTGTTGCAGACCACGGGGCCACCAGAGTCACCCTGAGGAGAGAAGAGAAAGACTGTTAGATACTTAGAAGAAACTCATAGTGTATTTGCATACATTGGTTAATTTCCTTCCCCAATTAAATGGGATTCTTAAATGAAATAGACATGGCCAGATGAAATTACCTGGCAGGAATCTTTGCCACCTTCAAGGAAACCAACGCAGATCATGTTACTGGTGATCTGCCCAGGATAAGCATTGCTGCACTGGGAAGAGGTCAGGATAGGGGCACTCAGGCACTGCAGGAGATTTGGGTAATTGGCTGAAATAAAATAAAACATTACAATTTTGTTGCATTGCTATAAAGCTTATTTATTATCACTTTTTTCTGCAAATTATTGGACTAAAAAAAAATACAAGAAATACTGTCATGATTCTTCAATTCTAGTATCTCAACAAAATAATCTATATAATCGTCCAATAGTCCATCACTTTCATACCTAGCTCTGCTTTTCAAACGGTTTCGGAATCTGGGGATCTATGTGACTATTTGATATATTACATCTGCCTGTACATTGTATTATAATTAATGCTTTATAGACCAAACTTAAATGTATCAGCATTTATCATAACTTCAAAATTGTAAGTGGCCTTTAAATCCTATGGCCCCAACAAATCGAGAGCTGACCATAAGAAAAAAATATATTTTACCATATTTGATCGTTTATGATTCTCAAGGACATAAGAGAGCCTCTATTGATTTTTGTTCCTGTATCAAAATTATGCAATTCTGGAATGTTCTCATCGTTTGCCCGACAAATGCTCGGCAGAGCATATCAATGGCATTTTAATTTAAAATGTGTCAGATTCGTAACTCATCCCTTAACCAATACATTTTCAATATGTCATAGTGTGTTTTTTCTCCCAACCAATAATTGACTTACTGCCACTGCTAAGTGTGTTTCCCCAGCCAGAGATCAGACAGCTGGTACCAGCGGCCGCACAGCCAGAGGGTAGAGCCACAGTCTTCACATAAGAGTTAATAGTGGCAGCAGAAGCCAGCTTGATCAGCATGATGTCATTGTCGAGGGTTCTAGAGTTGTAGCTTCCATGTCTGATGACCCTGGAAGAGCTGATGAACTGCTCAGTGCCCTCACTTGTAGCGATGTTGTGCTCTCCCAGTCTGACCTGAACACTCCTGCAAAAAGGAAACAGAGAATAATTGAGAAATTGAGAAATTATAAAGAACAAGTCTACACATTGGTGACAAATTGTGAGTAATATTAACACAAACTAAAATAATTATTAAGTGTGAAAACTTGGTGAGAATACTTCACAGATTTAACTTTTCTGAGTAATTGTTCAAAGCCATTTTATTATTATTATTATTATTATTATTATTGCCATTTATATAGCGCCAACAGATTCCGTAGCGCTTTACAATATTATGAGAGGGGTATTTAACTATAAATAGGACAATTACAAATAAACTTACAGGAACAATAGGTTGAAGAGGACCCTGCTCAAACGAGCTTACATTCTATAGGAGGTGGGGTGTAAAACACATTAGGACAGGAATTTACAATCAAATAAGGTGGGCTGCCCTTTAGGAGAGGGCAAGAGACAGGTATGTGAGGTAAGGGTTAGTCTTGGAGGCCATAAGCTTTCCTAAAGAGATGGGTTTTAAGGCACTTCTTAAAAGATGCAAGACTAGGGGAGAGTCTGATGGCGGTAGGCAGGCTATTCCACAGGAAGGGAGCCGCCCGTGAGAAGTCCTGCAAGCGCGAGTTGGCCGTACGAGTGCGGACAACAGACAGCAGGTGGTCACGGGCAGAACGGAGAGACCGAGAAGGGACATAGCTATGGATCTGTGAGGAGATATAAGAGGGGCTAGAGTTGTTCAGTGCTTTATAGGTGTGAGTTAGTACCTTGAATTGACTCCTATAGCATACAGGAAGCCAATGTAAGGACTGGCAGAGGGGTGAGGTGTGAGAGAAACGACTAGAGAGGAAAATCAATCTAGCAGCAGCATTCATTACGGACTGTAAGGGTGCAGTACGGCTATTGGGAAGACCAATCAGGAGAGGGTTACAATAATCCATGCGGGAAATTACTAGAGCATGGACAAGCTCCTTGGTAGTATCTGGTGCAAGAAAGGGGCGGATGCGGGCTATGTTTTTAAGATGGAATCTACAGGATTTGGCAACATGCTGGATGTGAGGCTCAAAGGTGAGACCAGAGTCAAGTATGACGCCAAGACAGCGCGCTTGCAAGGATGGACTAATGTTGGTACCACAAACTTGGAGGGAGAGCGAAAGATGAGGATCAGTATTAGGAGGAGGAAAGACAAGGAGCTCAGTTTTGGAGATATTGAGTTTCAGAAAGCGGGAGGACATCCAGTCAGAGATGGAAGAAAGGCAAGCAGTGACACGTTGCAGGACGGCAGGGGAGAGGTCCGGGGAGGAGAGATATAGCTGGGTGTCATCAGCGTACAGGTGGTAGTGAAATCCAAAAGAGGTAATAAGTTTGCCAAGAGAGGCAGTATAAAGAGAAAATAGAAGGGGACCAAGGACGGAGCCTTGGGGAACGCCAACTGAGACAGGGCAAGGGGAGGAGGTATCATTAGAAAAGGAGACACTGAATGAGCGTTGGGAGAGATAAGAGGAAAACCATGAGAGGACAGAGTCACAGAGACCAAGTGATTGAAGAGTTTGAAGAAGGAGAGCATGATCAACGGTGTCAAAGGCCGCTGAGAGGTCAAGAAGAATTAGTATGGAGTAGTGGCCTTTGGATTTAGCTGCGATTAGGTCGTTAGTAACTTTGATAAGGGCAGTCTCTGTAGAGTGGAGAGGGCGGAAGCCAGATTGAAGGGGGTCAAGGAGAGAGTTGGAATTGAGGAAATGAGACACACGGGTAAAGACAAGTCTTTCCAGAAGCTTTGAGGAAAAAGGGAGCAGGGATATGGGACGGTAGTTAGAGGGGGTGGATGGGTCGAGGGATGGTTTTTTTAGTATAGGTACTACAGTGGCATGTTTAAGGTCAGCAGGGACGATGCCAGAAGAGAGTGAGCAGTTGAAGATGTGTGTTAGAGAAGGCACAAGACAAGTGGAGAGAGATCTAATAAGGTGAGATGGGACAGGATCGAGCGGGCAAGTGGTGGGGCGAGAGGAGCAAAGAAGAGCAGCCACCTCTTGGACAGTAGCTGGGGAGAATGTCTGAAGGGTAGGAAAGGCATGATCTATGTGTGATTGAGAAACAGAAAGGCAAGGAGGGGAGAATTCTTTCCTTAGCTGTTCAATCTTGTCAGTGAAGTAACATGCAAAGTTATCAGCAGTAAGGTTAGTTTTGGGGGTGGCCACAGCAGGGCAAAGAAGAGAATTAAAGGTGTGAAAGAGACGCCTGGGGTTGCGGGAACATGAACTAATGAGAGTGGAAAAATAGGACTGTTTGGCAAGGGCAAGGGCTGCACTGTATGAACACAATATGAATCTATAATGGAGAAAGTCTGATTGTGTACGAGACTTCCTCCAGGAGCGTTCAGCACAACGGGAACATCTTTGCAGGTAGCGCGTTGATTTAGTATGCCATGGTTGGGGGCGGGTCCTCCTCAAGGTGCTTGTTTGGAGTGGCGCTGCAGTGTTCAAGGCATATGTAAGAGTAGAGTTATATATGGAGATGGCCTGTGAAGGACAGGAGAGGGAAGGGATGGACAGCAGTTGTGAATCAATGTCAGCTGACAACTGTTGGAGATCAAGAGAATTAAGGTCCCTCCTGAGTTGAGGGGGGTTAGGCTGAGGTTTTTGGGTGAGGGGGTATGTGAGAGCAAATGATAAGAGGTGGTGATCAGAGAGTGGATATGGAGTGTTGCAGATATTAGATACTGTACATGCATAAGTGAAGATTAGGTCAAGGGTATTGCCAGCTACATGGGTGGGAGAATTTGCCCACTGCGATAGCCCGAGGGAGGAAGTAATTGAAAGTAGTTTAGTGGCTGCAGAGGTCAAAGGTGGGTTTATAGGAATATTGAAGTCCCTGAGAATTAGGGATGGAATGTTAGAAGAGAGGAAATAGGGTAGCCAGGCAGCAAAGTGGTCAAGGAAGAGAAGAGGGGAACCAGGGGGACGGTAAATAACAGCAATGTTAGCAGAGAAGGGTTTGAAAAGGCAAATTGAGTGTATTTCAAATGATGGGAAAGAGAGAGAAGGGGGGGTGGGAAGAGGTTTAAAAGAGCAGTGAGGGGAGAGGAGAAACCCAACACC
This sequence comes from Pelobates fuscus, assembly GCF_036172605.1. Taxonomy (NCBI): domain Eukaryota; kingdom Metazoa; phylum Chordata; class Amphibia; order Anura; family Pelobatidae; genus Pelobates; species Pelobates fuscus. The sequence goes on from NC_086326.1 coordinate 39,320,253, forward strand.
ACCACCTTTACATTCAGAGTTTCTTGGGTTGTGGGTAAGTTGGAGACCACCGAACAAATATTCAGTAAATATACCTACATACAAAATTAAACCCTTTGCTCAAACTCCCATTACTCCTGGGTGGTAGCAACAAATACAATACACAGCAATTGTATTGTATGCCCCAATACATACAGTATATACCACAGAAAAAAAGTTAATTGTGCACTATCCCAAATGCCGGTGCACATTTAAATATCTGGAGGCTTTTTCATTATCACTAAACATGGCCATGAAAATGTAAGCTCACCTGTCACACCAAGCTAAAAAAAAAAAAAAAAAGCTAGAAAACCCCAGAAAAGAACAGGACAGGTTGTCTAAATGAGGCATGGGATGTGTGGGCGGACAGGAATATGAGCCTCGCCACCGCATTTATTATAGACTGTAACGGGGCAAGTTGGGAACACATAAGACCACTAAGAAGCACATTACAGTAGTCAAGGCGAGAGACGAAAGCGGCATGGATAAGCACCTTTGTTGTATCAGGCGTTAAATAGGATTAGATGCGCATTGTTTTTTGAGATGGAAGCGACAGGATTTGACAATTGATTGGACATGATGGGTGTAGGACAGGTAAGAGTCAAACAGAAACCTAGGCAGCGAGCCTGCGAGGTAGAAAGGATGGTAGTGCCATTGACTTGGAGGGAAACAGACAAGGGAGTAGCAACACTTGAGGGAGGGAAGACCAGCAGTTCTGTTTTGGACAGGTTCAGTTTAAGGGAATGAGCAGCCATCCAGTTGGAAATAGCAGAGAAGCAGTCAGAGACGTGAGTCAAGAGGGGTGGTGATAAATCAGGGGAGGACAGATAAATTTGTGTGCCATCTGCATAGAAATGAAGACAAATGAGTTAAAACATTTATTTAAATCTGTATGTAAGTAAAGTATATGTGTCATACGTGTACATTAAATATTCACATGCAAATCTCAAACTTACCAAAATTACCAAAAAAGTTAAAACACCTTTTTACTTACGACTGATAGCAATGAGCAGCAGACACCACCCACAGGCTGTTAATCAGGGAACCTCCGCAGAAATGGTAGCCAATGTTAAGGGAAGCAATATATGGAACGGAGTTCTTGGTGCAGGTATAACCTCCTACAATCTTATCATCATCATCCTCAAATGCAGCTGTGGGCAGAAGAATAAAATTACATTGAGTGCTGTCACTGGGGAGAGAGGATACTTATAATGAGACACTTTGTGAGCTTCTACTTGCAGGATCACTCACATTGATGCTTTCAATTAAAGAAACTGATTACATCTGTCACCAATACACAAAGTGAATTTTTGTACAGGATTAAAATTAGGCACATTCAGAACAAAGTTATGAGCTGCCATGTCTGCTAGGGGTGCAGCTAGATAATATATAAGATATCTGAATAGATAAGATATCTCTGTATGAGAAGTGTTTCAAGTTGAAACACTGAACATTCAGATTGCTACCGTCATGACCACTTTTAAAAGCAGAAGTGCAATGTCAATCAGCAGTGGCTAAGGCCAGTAAGACATTGTCATATATAGAAAGGGGCATTAATTCTCGGGATGAGAATATAATTTTGCCTCTTTATAAATCACTGGTAAGACCACAGCTTGTATATGCTGTGCAATTTTGGGCACCAGCTCTAAAGAAGGATATTATGACACTTGAAAACGTGCAGAGAGGGGTTTTTAAAATTAATAAAAGGAATTGAACATTTTATCTATGAAGAAAAGTTAACAAATTTAAACCTCTATAGTTTAAAAAAAATGGCGCCTCAGAGGGGACATGATAACATTATACAAATATATTTGAGGCCAATAAAAACCATTGTCTGGAAACCTATTCACAAACAGCACTATACACAGGACACAAGGTCACGCATTTAGACTGGAAGAAAGGAGATTTAGTCTAAGGCAAATGAAAGGGTTTTTTTATAGTAAGAACAATAGGTATGTGTAAATTTCTGCCTGAAGAAGTGGTTTTATCCGAGTCTGTACAGATATTTTAACTGCAACTAGATGCATACTTGCAAAAACATAATATTCAAGGATATAATTTTTCAATTGTAGAGTAATAGCTTCTTGATCCAAGAATAAACCTGACTGCAATTATGTGGTCAAGAAGGAACTGGGTTTTTTGCCTTTTTAATAGATAAACAGCAACAACAACAAAAAAACAAAAAAAACAGATGTGTGGAAGACTGAACTTGATGGACACATGTCTCTATTCAGCCTATGTTACTATGTGACTATGTAACTGTGTAAGTTACATAGAAACATAGAAACATAGAATGTGACGGCAGATAAGAACCATTCGGCCCATATAGTCTGCCCAAGTTGTCACGGTGGTTGGAGTAAATCTTTAATAGTAAGAGCTTACAACAAATATACAACCATATGAGTTAGAAAACAATTAAGTTTTTTTCCTCAGTAAGGACAGTACTCACCGACAGCTCCAAGGAGCACACAGACCAAGAGAAGCTTCATGGTGACGAAGTACCTGGGGCATGTTTGGGGAGAAATTTGATCATATTTATACATTAAGTAATCACAGCAAAAACACCATCTTTTAATAATTAACTTATTATGCATTGTTGGTTAGTGTGGATAGTTATAAAAATAAAATCGTATTATCAATAACCTTGTGCTATGTTTATTTCTGGAGTTGGAATTTGCAAGTATATTCGTGCTGGTGGATGTATTATGTTGATCCATTTCGGGCTTAACTAATAAGTTCTGAATTTAGACAGGTTTATATACAAAACTGTTATTTTCCAGGAATATAAAGTCCAATGAAAGGGAATTTCAACTCGCTATTTATGATACTTTAGCCACTTTTTAACCTTAAGAGTAGAAAATTTGAGAAAAATCATTCACAGCAGTAAGGAACATTTCCAAGGAAATAATTGATGATAAAAAGTTGCAAACACATCCTCACTGATGAAAATATAAGTAATTATGATTTCATATAACTTTTGGGTCAGAGACAGTGTGTGCAGTATTAGTCATCAATATGTAAGTGTACTGTGAATAATATGAAATGTAGATATTTTGTCTGAAAGCTGGTGGCAAATCCCCAATTAAATCACAGTCAATGAGTGTAAGAGTGAGGTCAGAGGCAGCATGGCAAAGGAGGTGTCCACCAGACTGGCATGTGACACAGCCATGGATGATACAATGCATCACCGGCATCGACTCCTGCATACAGGACTTGAATGCCATACTACATCAAACAGATTAAAATGTAGTACGAAAAAAATGAAAAGAAATAACCTAGGGCCAAAATTTAGATATCACAAGGTAGAGGGCACAAAAAGGGGGGTAACCCCTAAATAGTGAATATCATAGAGAATAAACAAAAAAAGAAAAAAATGCCATTCTACCTGTGTATGATTTACTGAGAAGATTATAGGCTTAAAAAGTAACTTTTAATGAATAAATCTAAAATAAAAATATGTTAAAGAAAAATCATATGAACAACAGGAGTGGGTGGAGACTATACAGCGAGTAAAACTACTACTTATACAAGCTGTAAACGTGTATACATAACACTAATGCTGAAGCAATACTGTTTTGCTATAATATAACATCAGTGTATTCCCAAGTAATAGAAGTGATACTTTATTAAATATCACTAATAGCTGTAACAAGAGGGGGGAGATAAGACAACTGCTAAACCAGTGCTGTCAATAGTTAAAAGATTTATGGATAAGTAAATCCCTACATGATAGTACAACTAACGACATGGGTTAACTCCACATACAACAATTGATAATGTTCTATGGTGCTTAACCTCTGAAAGATCCAAGATGATGGTTCAGCTAAGACAGATTTCTGACAGACGGCGATTAGCCAGTTAAATATCACAAAAGCTGCCTTGATCATAGCAGCGTATTTATAATAAATTAAGGTTGCTGTCAAGCAGTAAAGTGTAAAATAAGGGGTTGCTGACCTGGCTCCGTTTTTTCTCCAAAATACCTAGCAGTATATTCTAGTGTAACAACGGCTGCCTGCACTGAGTTATCTTATGCTTTACCACAGTGGAGCACAAAGTAGTAGCTCACCTGTGAAGGACTGCTGACAGGCAGCAGATAACCAGTTAAAAGTCACACAAGTTGCCTAAGTGCTAGCTGCATCTAAATAGTAGGTCAAAGTATAGAGGGTTTGCAAACAGTTTTGAACAGGTTGCCTAGGTAGTAGAAAATATACAGACAGTGACAGAGGAAGGCATATAGAATAAAGATTCCTGAGTCTTGTGCCTTCGAGGGCACCCCTTAATAAAATGCCTGGTCTTATCAATCTCCCCCCATAAACATAATAAAGGAAAAAGAAAGAGAAATAAAGTGTGTACAGAGCACTTAAATTAGTGTTAAGAGTCTCCAATATGCACTCCTGAGATGCTGGACATGAAAGAACTTGATGTCGGTAATTTAGCAATTGATAAGCAGAGAGTTAGGTGCCGACATCAATAATGTGTCAGTATGTGTCCAGAGCCCCTGACGTGCACGTTTCGCCAGTGAAGCTCATCAGCGGCCATAAAAATTGATGTTTGTTTCCCAGGCAGAAAGTGCCCTAAAACATTGCGGCTTGAACCCTAGTTGGTGGCGGATAAGTCACGCAAGTCAACCGGCATTCAGAGCTAAAATACAGCAGCGTGTGTACCATTTTTAGCCCAAGGCAGCTCATCTCATCAGGCCTTTTTTAGTCGCATGTATCGCCCACTGTCAGTCCCTTCGGGATCCATCCCTCATTCATCATAATAAAGGGGAGGTAATCTAGACTTTTTTGACCTAGGCGACTTCTCTTCTCAGTGACAATACCTCCTGCTGCACTGAAGGTCCTTTCTGACAGGACACTTGAAGCGGGGAAGGCCAGAAGTTCTATCGCAAATTGGGATAGCTCAGGCCACAGGTCAAGCCTGCACACCCAGTAGTCAAGGGGTTCATCGCTAATCAGAGTGTCGATATCTGCAGTTAAGGCGAGGTAGTCTGCTACCTGTCGGTCGAGTCGTTCTCTGAGGGTGGATCCCGAAGGGCTGTGGCGATGCGTAGGACTTAAAAAGCTCTGCATGTCCTCCATCAACAACACGTCTTTAAAGCATCCTCTCCTTGCCGGCATGGTCTTGGGAGGAGGAGGATGACTTTCACCTCTTCCCCTGTTAGATTCCCGTTGTGCTGTGACATCACCCTTATACGCTGTGTAAAGCATACTTTTTAATTTATTTTGCAAATGCTGCATCCTTTCCGACTTGTTGTAATTCGGTAGCATTTCCGCCACTTTCTGCTTATACCGGGGGTCTAGTAGCGTGGACACCCAGTACAGGTCGTTCTCCTTCAGCCTTTTTATATGAGGGTCCCTCAACAGGCACGACAGCATGAAAGACCCCATTTGCACAAGGTTGGATGCCGAGCTACTCATTTCCCGTTCCTCCTCCTCAGTGATCTCAATGAAGGTATGTTCTTCCCCCCAGCCACGTACAACACCACGGGTACCAGATAGGTGATAACGAGCACCCTGGGATGTCTGTTGTGGTTGGTCTTCCTCCTCCTCCTCAAAGCCACATTCCTCCTCTGACTCCTCTTCCTCACAATCCTCTTCCAGCATTGCCGCAGGTCCAGCAAGCGATGCTGATAAGGCTGTTTCTGGTGGTGATGGTGACCACAACTCTTCCTCTTCACGCTCATCTACGGCCTGATCCAGCACTCTTCGCAGGGCACGCTCCAGGAAGAAAACAAATGGTATGATGTCGCTGATGGTGCCTTCGGTGCGACTGACTAGGTTTGTCTCCTCCTCAAAAGGACGCATGAGACTACAGTCATTGCGCATGAGCGTCCAGTAACGTGGCAAAAAAATTCCCAGCTCCCCAGAGGCTGTCCTAGCACCCTGGTCACACAAATATTCATTAATGGCTTTTTCTTGTTGGAGCAGGCGGTCGAACATTAGCAGTGTTGAATTCCAACGTGTCGGGCTGTCGCAAATCAAGTGCCTCACTGGCATGTTGTTTCGCCGCTGGATATCGGCAAAGTGCGCCATGGCCGTGTTGGAATGCCTGAAATGGCCACACACCTTCCTGGCCTGCTTCAGGACGTCAGGTAAGCCTGTGTACTTATGCACAAAGCGTTGTACGATCAGATTACACACATGTGCCATGCACGGCACATGTGTCAACTTGCCCAACTTCAATGCCGCCAACAAATTTGTTCCGTTGTCACAAACCACTTTGCCAATATCCAGTTGCTGCGGAGTCAGCCACTTTTCCACCTGTGCGTTCAGGGCGGACAGGAGTGCTTGTCCGGTGTGACTCTCTGCTTTCAAGCAAGTCAAATCCAAGACGGCGTGACACTGCCGTATCCGGGATTATTAATAGTACCTGGGGAGCTGGGGGTGTGCCGTTGATGTGGAGCAAGACGCAGCAGCAGAAGAGGACTCAGCTGAGGAGGTTATGGGAGAGGATGGAGTAGGAGGAGTAGAGGAGGTGGCAGCAGGCCTTCCTGCAAGTCGTGGCGGTGTCACCAACTCCTCTGCAGAGCCACGCATTCCATGCTTGGCAGCCATCAGCAGGCTTACCCAATGCGCAGTGTAGGTGATATACCTGCCCTGACCATGCTTTGCAGACCAGGTATCAGTGGTCAGATGGACCCTTGCCCCAACACTGTGTGCCAGACATGCCATTACTTCCTTTTGCACAATCGAGTACAGGTTGGGGATTGCCTTTTGTGAAAAGAAATTTCAGCCGGGTACCTTCCACTGCGGTGTCACAATAGCTACAAATTTTTTGAACACCTCAGATTCCACCAGCTTCTATGGTAAAAGCTGGCGGGCTAATAGTTCAGACAAGCCAGTTGTCAGACGCTGGGCAAGGGGGTGACTTTCTGACATTGGCTTCTTACGCTCAAACATGTCCTTGACAGACACCTGACTGTGGGCAGATGAGCGGGAACTGCTCAAGGCGAGAGACGGAGTGGCAGATGGTTTAGAGGGGGCAAGGAGGACAGCAGTGGTTGACGTGGCTGAAGATGCTGGACCAGGAGGAGGATGGCGGCTTTGAGTTTGTGTGCTGCTTGTACTCATGTGTTGATCCCATAGGCGTTTGTGATGTGCGATCATGTGCCTACGCAAAGCAGTTGTACCTAGGTGGGTGTTGGACTTCCCACGACTCAGTTTCTTTTGGCACAGGTTGCAAATGGCATCGCTGTTGTCAGAGGCAGACACACAAAAAAAATGCCACACTGCTGAGCTCTGCAATGACGGCATTCTGGTGGTAGACACAGCATGGCGTGCTGTCGGGCTGACCCCGGGTGCCGATGCATGCTGTCTGACTGTGCCACTAGCTCCTTGCGACGACCTCCCCCTGCTTCCAACTCGTCTCCTCCTCCTCCTCTCTGTCTCCCCATCTGAACGTTCGCCCTGTTCTTATTCTTGCCGAGCGGGCACCCACGTGACATCCATGGACGCATCGTCATCATCATCAACCGCTTCACTTGTATCTGACAACTCAGCAAAGGAATCAGCAGCGGGTACAACATCATCATCATCACACCATACGTCCATGTGTGTAATGCTACCTGCCTGAGATATATCCCTGTAATCTACATCCTCTGGCAATAATGGTTGCGCATCACTCATTTCTTCAAACGGATGTGTAAATAACTCCTCTGACATACCAAGTGAAGCGGCTGTGGTGCTAGTGTTGGTGGTGGCGGCAGGCGGGTGAATGGTATCTTGAGAGGTGCCCGAAGCTAAGCTGGAGGAGGATGGTGCGTCAAGGTTCTGAGCGGAAGCTGTAGAAGATTGGGTGTCCTGTGTTAGCCAGTCAACTATGTCCTCAGAACTTTTCAAGTTCAGGGTACATGGCCTCTGAAAACGGGGCATTATTCTAGGGCAAAAGGGAATCACAGCACCACAACCACGATGGCCCCTGCGGGGTGGCCTGCCTCTGCCTGTCATTTTTTTTTGGATTAGTGGTACTATGCGTGCAAGCTACTGTGCGACCAGATATGAGTGGCACTGGGCAGTGACAGAGGTTGGCAGAGTACACGCTGTAGGTCTGACACACCCGCTTGAAGACAACTAACTGCTATTCAATCTATAACAGTGAAAAAAATGTTTTTGTTTTTACATCAACGCTATTGTGACACCAGATATGAGTGGCAATGTTCACTTGCAGAGGTTGGCAGAGTACACTCTGAAGGCCTGACACCCGCTTTAAGGACACTGACTGCTATTAGCTTAAAGTGAAAAATGTATTTTCTTTTTAAAGGCACGCTATAGAGACACCAGATATGAGTGGCAAAGTGCACTTGCAGAGGTTGGCATAGCACACGCTGAAGGCCTGACACCCGCTTTAAGGACACTGACTGCTATTAGCTTACAGTGAAAACCTTTTTTTCTTTTTAAAGGCACGCTATAGAGACACCAGATATGAGTGGCAAAGTACACTTGCAGAGGTTGGCAGAGCACACGCTGGAGGCCTGACACCCAGACGCTTGCAGACAACTAACTGCTATTAGCTTACAGTGAAAACCTTTTTTTCTTTTTAAAGGCACGCTATAGAGACACCAGATATGAGTGGCATAGTACACTTGCAGAGGTTGGCAGAGCACACGCTGAAGGCTTGACACCCGCTTTTAGGACACTGACTGCTATTAGATTACAGTGAAAACCTTTTTTTTCTTTTTAAAGGCACGCTATAGAGACACCAGATATGAGTGGCAAAGTACACTTTCAGAGGTTGGCAGAGCACACGCTGAAGGCCTGACACCCGCTTTAAGGACACTGACTGCTATTGGCTTACAGCGAAAACCTTTTTTGCTTTTTAAAGGCACGCTATAGAGACACCAGATATGAGTGGCAAAGTACACTTGCAGAGGTTGGCAGAGCACACGCTTAAGGCCTGACACCCGCTTTAAGGACACTGACTGCTATTAGCTTAAAGTGAAAAACGTATTTTCTTTTTAAAGGCATGCTATAGAGACACCAGATATGAGTGGCAAAGTACACTTGCAGAGGTTGGCAGAGCACACGCTGAAGGCCTGACACCCGCTTTAAGGACACCGACTGCTATTAGCTTACAGTGAAAAACTGTTTTTCTTTGTAAAGCCACGCTATAGAGACACCAGATATGAGTGGCAAAGTGCACTTGCAGAGGTTGGCATAGCACACGCTGAAGGCCTGACACCCGCTTTAAGGACACTGACTGCTATTAGCTTACAGTGAAAACCTTTTTTTCTTTTTAAAGGCACGCTATAGAGACACCAGATATGAGTGGCAAAGTACACTTGCAGAGGTTGGCAGAGCACACGCTGAAGGCCTGACACCCAGACGCTTGCAGACAACTAACTGCTATTAGCTTACAGTGAAAAACTTTTTTTCTTTGTAAAGGCACGCTATAGAGACACCAGATATGAGTGGCAAAGTACACTGGCAGAGGTTGGCAGAGCACACGCTGAAGGCCTGACACCCGCTTTAAGGACACTGACTGCTATTAGCTTACAGTGAAAACTTTTTTTCTTTTTAAAGGCACGCTATAGAGACACCAGATATGAGTGGCATAGTACACTTGCAGAGGTTGGCAGAGCACACGCTGAAGGCTTGACACCCGCTTTTAGGACACTGACTGCTATTAGATTACAGTGAAAACCTTTTTTGCTTTTTAAAGGCACGCTATAGAGACACCAGATATGAGTGGCAAAGTACACTTGCAGAGGTTGGCAGAGCACACGCTTAAGGCCTGACACCCGCTTTAAGGACACTGACTGCTATTAGCTTAAAGTGAAAAACGTATTTTCTTTTTAAAGGCATGCTATAGAGACACCAGATATGAGTGGCAAAGTACACTTGCAGAGGTTGGCAGAGCACACGCTGAAGGCCTGACACCCGCTTTAAGGACACCGACTGCTATTAGCTTACAGTGAAAAACTGTTTTTCTTTGTAAAGCCACGCTATAGAGACACCAGATATGAGTGGCAAAGTACACTTGCAGAGGTTGGCAGAGCACACGCTGAAGGCCTGACACCCGCTTTAAGGACACCGACTGCTATTAGCTTACAGTGAAAAACTGTTTTTCTTTTTAAAGGCACGCTATAGTGACACCAGATATGAGTGGCAAAGTGCACTTGTAGAGGTTGGCAGAGCACACGCTGAAGGCCTGACACCCGCTTTAAGGACACTGACTGCTATTGGCTTACAGTGAAAACCTTTTTTTCTTTTTAAAGGCACGCTATAGAGACACCAGATATGAGTGGCAAAGTACACTTGCAGAGGTTGGCAGAGCACACGCTGGAGGCCTGACACCCGCTTTAAGGACACCGACTGCTATTAGCTTACAGTGAAAACCTTTTTTTTCTTTTTAAAGGCACGCTATAGAGACACCAGATATGAGTGGCAAAGTACACTTTCAGAGGTTGGCAGAGCACACGCTGAAGGCCTGACACCCGCTTTAAGGACACTGACTGCTATTGGCTTACAGCGAAAACCTTTTTTGCTTTTTAAAGGCACGCTATAGAGACACCAGATATGAGTGGCAAAGTACACTTGCAGAGGTTGGCAGAGCACACGCTTAAGGCCTGACACCCGCTTTAAGGACACTGACTGCTATTAGCTTAAAGTGAAAAACGTATTTTCTTTTTAAAGGCATGCTATAGAGACACCAGATATGAGTGGCAAAGTACACTTGCAGAGGTTGGCAGAGCACACGCTGAAGGCCTGACACCCGCTTTAAGGACACCGACTGCTATTAGCTTACAGTGAAAAACTGTTTTTCTTTGTAAAGCCACGCTATAGAGACACCAGATATGAGTGGCAAAGTACACTTGCAGAGGTTGGCAGAGCACACGCTGAAGGCCTGACACCCGCTTTAAGGACACCGACTGCTATTAGCTTACAGTGAAAAACTGTTTTTCTTTTTAAAGGCACGCTATAGTGACACCAGATATGAGTGGCAAAGTGCACTTGTAGAGGTTGGCAGAGCACACGCTGAAGGCCTGACACCCGCTTTAAGGACACTGACTGCTATTGGCTTACAGTGAAAACCTTTTTTTCTTTTTAAAGGCACGCTATAGAGACACCAGATATGAGTGGCAAAGTACACTTGCAGAGGTTGGCAGAGCACACGCTGGAGGCCTGACACCCGCTTTAAGGACACTGACTGCTATTAGCTTACAGTGAAAAACTTTTTTTCTTTTTAAAGGCACGCTATAGAGACACCAGATATGAGTGGCAAAGTACACTGGCAGAGGTTGGCAGAGTACACGCTGAAGGCCTGACACCCAGACGCTTGCAGACAACTAACTGCTATTCAATCTATTAGAGTGAAAAAAAAATTGGTTTTAAATGCAAGCTTAAGCTATTGTGACACCAGATAGGAGTGGTGGCACTGGGCAAGTGGGCACAGTATCCACTGTGAGCCTGACACAGAAGCTGGCAGGCAACTGCAATTACATTACACAGAAAAAAAAAAGTAGACTGATGTTCTAGCCCTAAAAAGGGCTTTTTGGGGTGCTGTCCTTACAGCAGAGATCAGATGAGTCCTTCAGGACTGTAGTGGACACTGAATACCCTAGCCTAGCTATCAATGACCCTATCAAATGAGCAGCAGCTACACTTTCCCTCCTCTATCTAAGAATGCAGCTTCAGAATGAATCTAAATTGGATGCTGTGCAGGAGGTGGGAGGGTCTGGAAGGGAGGGTCTGCTGCTAATTTGCTGGAATGTGTCTGCTGACCGTGAGGCACAGGGTCAAAGTTTACTCAATGATGACGAATAGGGGGTGGATCGAACCGCGTCTGTGTTCGCCCGCCGTGGCGAACGCGAACACGCTATGTTTGCCGGGAACTATTCGCCGGAGAACAGTTTGGTACATCACTATTTGCAAATCAGTTAGATTGCCAATAAAGAGATATCATCTTTTTACTATAAGAAATGCTGGACATCATTTTTGTTTATTCTATACTTTTTATCAGGGAAGACGCAGGGAAAGTCATTACACCCTTATGAAAAACAATCTCTCTCTCATAACATTATTGTTTACAGATTTTAAGTATGTCAACCAAGTAAATGATTAATCTGACCTCTCTGCTGCGAGTTAGCAACTTGGTAAAGCATGGAAAAGAAGTTAGGATAAAATGACAAACAGGTGAATTATAATTTTTTGTTCAACAATATAAATTTAAGGCAATGTTGGTTGGCTAGGTGAAGAGGTACTGAAAGATATGCATCTTTCAAGTTTATTTTTCTTATCCAATCATTGTGAATTAAGAAGACTTGAAGGATATGAACTTTTTCCATCTTGAAGCTTAAGCAACTGTTTAAAATAAGAAGGTTGATTACAGAAAACAAGAGGACCACCTGTCACACAGGTCTAATGTTGAGTATTTAATTGATAAGAGCTGGAGTGACCATATGTTTAAAGAAATACACCGTAGAAGAGACTAAATGATCCAGAAATACTGGTAGTGAGATAAATAAAAATACTTATTAAACTTAGCTTTTAATAGTAAATTAAAAGTGTTGGAGTTAAAATAGATCACTCAAACGAAACAACAACAAAAACCACCAAGTGGAAAGAGCCACGTGACCAGCAAAACACAAATGTGGACTTGGCTCATTCCTTTGCCCTGGCTATGCAATTGTTATACTGTTGATTTAGGTAGGACTATCTCCAGATTGCACTATATTGTAATATTACTCTTCTGTTGGACACACATGCCAGCTCAGGAATGTAATACTGATAAAAACACACAAATAAGTCAGCGCAAAATAAACACAAAAACCTAAAAAGGGCAGCAACCCTAAAAAAGGGATTTCCTCCAAACCCTTTCAAAAATATCAAATGTAGAACGATAAAAAAGGGGAAGGCTGCACCACACAGGTGTCTAAATAAACAATGGTAGAATATCTCACATGTAGAAATAATCTTCTTAAAGTGTGGTGTAGAAATTTTTTCCAAAGAACTTTCCCACGCTTGTAAAATGACACAGAGCACTGTGATTGGATGGCTTGAAATCCATCCAATCACAGTGCTCTGTGTCATTTTACAAGCGTGGGAAAATTCCAAAGAACTTTCCCACGCTTGTAAAATGACACAGAGCACTGTGATTGGATGGATTTCAAGCCATCCAATCACAGTGCTCTGTGTCATTTTACAAGCGTGGGAAAATTCCAAAGAACTTTCCCACACTTGTAAAATGACAAAGAGCACTCTGATTGGCTTAAACCCACCAATCAGAGTGTTCTTAGGCTAATTGCAGGGCGGGGCAAGGCTTTATAAGCCTTGCCCCGCCCTGCGGAGCTCAGTCTGCGCGGAGCCCTCCATGGGTGAAGATGGATTATTTTTATGTGCGCTCGGGTTTTTTCTTTTTCGTCGGGTTTTTTTTTTTTGCGCTCTGGTTTTTTATTTTATTTTTAGTTCGACGGCTATGATGGTTTTTTATTTGGCCTTTTTTGGGGCTGAAAAATGAAGATTTTAGAAAAAAGAAGATGTCGAATGGTAAGTTTAATTTTACTTTACAGGTTAGCAATTTTATTCCCCCCTCACTATTTTTTAGGGTGAGGGGGGTAGGTAGGGGCATTTTTTATTTGGGTGGGGGGTGGGTGACTAGGGGCTTGGGCACCCCTAGTCACCTTGATGGGGGGGGGGAATTTACTTAGTGCCCCCACCCGCCGCCCAGGGGTGGGGGCCGGGGGGGGCAGTAGGCCCCCCCTCCTTATTACTATGATGGCCCCCACCCGCCGCCCAGGGGTGGGGGCCGGGGGGGGGAGGACAGTAGGTCCCCCCCCCCTCTTATTACCATTATGGTCCCCACCCGCCGGCCAGGGGTGGGGGCCGGGGGGGGAGGACAGTAGGTCCCCCCCCCTACTACTATTATGGCCCCCACCCGCCGGCCAGGGGTGGGGGCCGGGGGGAGGACAGTAGGTCCCCCCCCCCCTACTACTATCATGGCCCCCACCCGCCGCCCAGGGGTGGGGGCCGGTGGGGGGGGGAGGACAGTAGGTCCCCCCCCTCTTATTACCATTATGGCCCCCACCCGCCGGCCAGGGGTGGGGGCCGGGGGGGAGGACAGTAGGTCCCTCCCCCCCCCCCTTCTACTATCATGGCCCCCAACCGCCGCCCAGGGGTGGGGGCCGGGGGGGGAGGACAGTAGGTCCCCCCCCTCTTATTACCATTATGGCCCCCACCCGCCGGCCAGGGGTGGGGGCCGGGGGGGAGGACAGTAGGTCCCCCCCCTCCCTACTACTATCATGGCCCCCACCCGCCGCCCAGGGGTGGGGGCCGGGGGGGAGGACAGTAGGTCCCCCCCCCTCATTATCTTTATGGCCCCCACCCACCGCTCAGGGGTGGGGGCCGGGGGGGGGGGACAATAGGTCTCCCTCCCTTATTTTACTTTACAGCCCCCACCCGTCGTTTAGGGGTGGGGGCAATATTTTTTTTTTTTTTTTTTTTTTTTTTTACAGTGAGCAGCCACAGGCTGCTCACTGCTTACTAGACATGCCCCTACTCGCGGTATAGCGAGTAGGGGCATATTATTTACTAATACCATGTCATTTTTACTTAGTGTTAGTAAATTTGGCTGAAAGACCAATTTAGGTCTTTCAGCCTTTTAGTAGATAGCTCCCTGATACCGTGGGAATTAGGGAGTTATCTACTAAGCGGCTGCAAGATGCAGCCACAGCAATGAATAGGATCGGAGTTTCATTCATTTGAATGAAATTCCGATCCGAACAAAGTACCGAATTGCATCCTAACACCAATGGAGAAACGGTGCTCATTCTGTTAGGATGCAATTCGGCAGTTTTGCCGGCGTTCTGTCTAAGTGACAGGACGTTCGGCAATACTGACAGGAAGCATTGTGGGAACTGGGAGGAAAGCTAGGGATCATGGGAAAATTGCTCTGACCAGCGGAAATGAAGCACACTTTGCTCCTCCGCTGGTCAGAGCTGGTCAAGCGGAGGAATCCTCCATAAGACAGAGTCCCTACTTTGTCTTATGATTTTAAAGAAAACTAAAGAAGACAGGAAGAAAAGAATAACAGATCCCGAGAGAGGGGGAGAAGAGGAAGAGATTGAGGAAAGGTAAGTTCGGCATGACAGTGCCGCTTTAAGTTCAGAGGATACAGTGTGGCTCCAATTTTCTCAAGTGTATAACATACGGAGATAAAAAGGGTAAAAAAGGCCAATAGTGTAAAATGTACATATAATAAACAGGATAAAAAATGGTGATAATAAAATCACATTTGTTAGAGCGTGGCCAGCTCTAGCATATATCTCTTGTACAGTGGCACAATCCCCACTTATAGGATATGATATTAGTGTCTTCGGTGTAATAGGGAGTCAGAACTCAAGGAGAAGAAAATAAAAAGGTAACAATAGAGCTCTTAATAAAATACATAGGAATAATAAATAAAGTTAAAAAAAATGTACTCACAAAGATAGAGCAGGCTCACTGCTTTATGAGAATAACGTTGGTGGTATGTTCCCCACCTCTGATTCTTTGGAGTAGAAGATTAAATATATAGATGCCAGGTTGTATATAAGAAAATAAAAATTGGGATTAAAAAGGATAATTGGTACAAAAGACTTATTATAGTGACCAAGAATCACTTTCATTTTAAAAATCCAAACAGTAAAGATCCATAACACGTTTCGCCTAAATAACTTCTTCAAATGAAGTAAAACATACATTCTGGCAAGGTAGAGTTTTGGCAGGAATGTAAGCCTGTTACTTGTTTTCAGATGTTTCACCTTGCAGTCAGTTAGTTTGTTACCCGCAGTTTAGGTGTCCTCGAGGGCGCAGCTTAGTATGACGTTAGATTCTCTTTTTAACTTTAGGTGCCTTGTAGGCACTAGCTAAACATTTATATTAGCCCTATTTATTAGGTCTGTCCTTGTAATTAAGTTATCTTACATTGATATTACAGTTAACCTTCAAGGACTTACTTAAAGGGACACTATAGTCACAAGAACAACTATATCTCAACTTTATCTCAAAAATCAGTCCCTGCAGCCTTTTTGCTGTAAACACTGCCTTTTCAGAGAAATTACAGTGTTTACATTGCTCCCTAGGATCACCTCAGATGACCACTGAGGCCACTGAGGACAATGGCCTCTAGAGATGCTTCCTGTGTCAGTGCTGCACAGTGTGAGGACATGAGAAGATGCTGATTGGTCAAGCTGGCATGTGGCCCACCTTTTTGATGATCTCAGTCAATCCTATGCTTTTCATATGGGAAAGCATTGGATTGATTGAGAGCATCAATTCTGATGATGTCAGCCAAGGAGGTGGATCTGGGGCAGGGCAGACCCGCAAAGCGCAGGAAATAAGATACATTTTCTTACCTTTTAAGTGGTGCCAAGCAAACTAAATTGTGTTTTAACACTATAGAGTAAGCTATACACGTTTATGTTTCTGACCCTATAGTGTTCCTTTAATGTTCACAGGACAGTTTGCTATTATATTGCCACTACTCTGATGTGATACTTTATCCTGTTTGCTTAACTGCAGTGAGGCACCTCTGATACAATTCTGAAGTTTATCAGTATTTCTGGGCAATTTAGTCTCTTCTGTGTATTTCCAATTTTTTGCTGGGTTATTCTCTTTTTCTGTCCAGGAATTTTAGTAGAAAATGCTCTCCTTTTTGTTTTCTTCCCATGTTTTTTAATGAGCTTTAAATTAAAGTCTATACATTTTCTAGTAATTCTGCTAGCACAGTGTACAAATGTACAAATGATAATACAGCCAAGATGGCGCTGGGTCCGATGGTCTAATTTATTGACCCTCTGTAGTCCCGTCTGCAGGAGAGACCTAGTCATGTATTGCAGCATCCCAGAACACACCCATCAGCCAGTATTAGGTTGTTTTGTTGCCTGTCTCAAAACCATATTATTATATATTATTATTATTTGTTTGCAGTGTCTCCTACCTTTCTGTTTTATTTACTTATTTACTTCTGACCCACTTGTTTTCCACCTGCCCTTATCTTTGAACCATCTGACTCTGCTTATTCCCTCACCTTTGTTCGGATACCTTGCCTTAGACTTCCTTCTTCTGACCGGTTATCCCGCATTTCCGCTAGCAGCAACTACTGGTATAATTTAACTCATCCCACGATTTCCACGGGCCCACAATTATTTATTTTTCTTTGCATTGCTTTCCCTCAATTTTCCTGTCCATGCTAGTCCTGCTGACAAAGGAAAAGAAAATACTTTTTTTAACCAAATTTGAGACAGAAAATAAGCGGTCAGACGGTTAAGCCCTTGTGCTATCACAGACTTGAGAGAATCCTGTTCTCAAATGTGGATTTTGAGCTGTGCCACTTTCTATAATCCATCATAACTATATTCATGGTACTGTTCCTTTAAGATCTTATCATTTCTGGTCATTCACCAATAGGGTGGCATAAACTTAAAGGGAAACTCCAGTGCCAGGAAAACGATCCGTTTTCCTGGCACTGGAGGGTCCCTCTCCCTCCCACCCCCCAATCCCCAGTTGCTGAAGGGGTGAAAACCCCTTCAGTCACTTACCAGAGGCAGCGACATGTCCCACGTCGCTGCTTCCTCCTCCCCCGCCGCTCCTCCTTCTGCTTACGTCAGCCGGTGGGCGAGACTGATCTCGCCCGCCGGCCGAGGAGACCTAATGCGCATGTGCAGCAATGCCGTGCATGCGCATTAGCGCACCCCATAGGAAAGCATTGAAAATTAATTTCAATGCTTCCCTATGGGGAATAGAGCGACGCTGGAGGTCCTCACACAGCGTGAGGACGGCCAGCGACGCTCTAGCACAGAAAACCTGTGCTAGGGACCAGCAAGTTCCCTCTAGTGGCTGTCTAATAGACAGCCACTAGGGGAGGACTTAACCCTGCAAGGTAATTATTGCAGTTTAAAAAAAACTGCGATAATTACACTTGCAGGGTTAAGAGTAGTGGGAGTTGGCACCCAGACCACTCAAATGAGCAGAAGTGGTCTGGGTGCCTGGCGTGTCCCTTTAACAAGGAAGCAACAGCAAAATCCATTAACACAAGATCAGATTTTTTTTTTTTAGCTATTCATTTTGTTTTCCATATATTATATCTATCAAGCATCTATTGTATAATTTGAAATGTCACTATGGATAAGTAGGGAATGCAATGGTAGATTTTACAAGTCACACTTCTATCTTCCATATGTATATATTGTGTGTTAAATGAAATCTATGAAAATCTCTTTATGTATATATGTTCTTCTCTCTTCTCTATGTATTATATTCATGGACTGTAAATATTGAAAAAACAAGTCACTAATATGAAAGATACAGCCGCAAAGAATCATGGGGGCTGTAGTTTCGTATAACCGGAAGTGATGCAACACACTGAAAACACGGAACATAGCCGCAAAGCATTATGGGGATGGCAGTTCCGCCTAACAGGAAATTATGTATCGGCAAAGATCATTATTATCCCAATGAGAACAACCGAGCAAAGGGGAGGAGCTGAACGAATAAACCGCTCAGATAGGAGGAATGCCAGAATGGGAAGAGCTTAACAAGGAAGTACATACCCGAACCCGGAATCAACACTATGACCGATTGAAAAAGCCTATGAACATAGGAGAAAAGCGTCTCGGGGGATCTAGCATTACTTTAGTATTTTATTCTGTTTATTTTTTATATTGTATTTGTACTTGTTTTTACTTGTTTTTTGATTAACAGCACATTTGTGCATTTAAAGAAAGCTGATCCTGTTCCAGTGTTGCCGGGTTTCCAAGGGAGTTGTCACCCTTAATTGACACAAGCTTCTATACTTAGAGCCAGTTTGGAAGGCTCCAAGCCAGGTGAGCACATTCTATACACTGTGTGTGCAAAAACTGTCTACACTTAGTATATGTATTCCCACCCTTCTTTTTTGGAGAATATATAAAAGAAAAATACTGTCAACCTACTAAGAAGATCTAAAGAGGTTGTATGCTACCTAAAAACATACCTGCTGAAAAGTTTGGAGCCTATTTCTAAAAGCTCCTAACCATGTGAGTTTGCCACCATTTGTTTCTCTTTTCTCCACTATTTTTGTCAAAACAATTTTGCACTATATATTTCTATTTTTTCGTCCCCTTATCCATATATATTCAAGTCGAATCACCCAATTAGAAATTCCTAAATGGTGAGTCTAAAAAAATTACTAATACACAGCGCTGCACTGAAACCTCACTTGGAAGTTTAAGGGTTTATCTATATCTATACCTACCTTGTGTGTATTTTTTGTATGTTTACAGAACAAATTTATGGAAAAAAAACTCCCTGAACAAATCACTGAGCAACTATCATGGATAAAGTCCTTGAGAAAAGTTACTAACAAAACTCTCAGTGCTGATCAGATTTTGTTTCCAAAATACAAACACAGGGACGTTACGGCGCAGGTCTTCATTAGAAAGCAAGCAATAGGAAAAATGCATTATTTTATGGTACTTTGGGGTCAGCTAAAAATAACTGAACAGTTTGTTTGCTTTTTAAACTTCATTCTAATACAGAAATTTTGAAATTGATTAATCACATATTTGATCTTAAATTGCCCTTTGGTATTTGGAATCAAATATTTCATTTTTTTTCAAGTAATTCTATTGAGGTTCATACATAGCCAATATAATAACATAATAATGATATTTGTATCATATAAGGGCAAGGAAAAAGAGAAGATAAAGCCAAGTGTGGAAAACAATGCAAAAAAAATATTCAAGATTCAAATATAACATGTCAAGTTAAAAAAGCATCTGGACCTTGAATAAAAATAGGAACCAGAGCAGTAGCAAAAAACAATTAAAATCAAAATAGAATAAGAAAAAGAAAGCTCCAGAAAAATAAAATAGAGAAGCATAAATAAAAGAAAGGGACAGGAATAAAAAACATAAAATAGGGTCACAGCCTGCCATGGACTGGTGTTTGACTCCAATATAACAAGGGCAGGCCCACAAATGCCCTCCCTCTCCTCTTCCCTGTGTACTGTTGGCTGTAGGGTATACAAAGGTCAGAATTGTATCTGTCCAGCAGTGTTGGATCAGACTGAAATTGTACAAAGCCTGTTTTGCAAACTCTGAAAAGTGTGAGCTATGTCTGGCGTTTGAAGTCATATGGACTTTAGTGTATTATTCTGTTTGAGTAGATGCATCTCTTCTTGTAGAGTAGCCAGTTAATTGGATGGAACCTCTACAGGTTTAACACATAGGGGCTTCATGCTTTCTTTCTGTTATATATTGTCATATACGGCAAGACTTAGCATATTACACTATTGTGTGTTACCTATTGCTAATTTTATGTTTACATGTTGAGCTTCTCCCATGAATGAAGGTGTATATTAATTACAGTTCAACAGAAATGCTTTTTTGTTTTGTTTAGGTTTTTTTTTACTACAATACAGATAATGCTAACAAAAATCCACTGCAATAAAAGTGTTTGAATTTCCAATTTCCAAACAACCGTATAGAGTAAACATGAAACAAATGACTTGTGCAATGGATGAACGTGTTGGTTTAGCATTCAGACTCCCGTCCACTGCAGTAAAATTTTTTAATTATTATCACATAATTTTGGTTAGTCTGATTTTGTTTCCTGAATCTTTTATGGTGGTCTACATTCTAATGAGCCTGGCTACCATGTGCATGAAATTCGTCCTCCTCGAAATACAATTTATTTTCAAAGTGGTTCTGCTGAAATGACTTATTCCTCTGTGCAATGATTTTTTTAACAATTGTAGATGCTTGTGTATTTGAAAGGTACCAAAGGTTGAAACCTTATTTTTATGCATTTATTTGTTTTTTGCTGCAGCAATTGTTCATATAAAAAAAAAATGTTAAACGTTCAGTTTGCTAATTTTCATAACATACACTGATCAGCCAAAACATTAAAACTATTGACTCGTGAAGTGAATAACATTGACTATATCATTACAATAAAAACAAATATAAAGTGTGATGTGCCTTTAAGATTGTGCTCACAAAAAACTCCTGTGTATTGCAATCAGCCCTGGCAAAGTACAATTTTTCAATGCAGCAAAGTCCTTGTGCTCAAGATAAAACTGTGATACCTTGTGACAGAAAACAATATTTGTGCAGTTACACTTTAAAACATATGTGTAAACATTATTGCAACAAATCTCAATAAAGTGCATTAACATTAAAGGTATTTTATAGCACTCACAAACGAGCAGGTAAAGAGACTGCTCAGGGTATTTGTGCTTGTTCACTGTAATACAGTGTGCCCAGGATCTATTTCCTTGATAAAAACAATGGGCAGCTGAGAATAAAGATACCAACTTTATTTCACTTCTTAAAAACAGCGGGCATTCAAACGTGGGTCCTTAATATCACCATCAGTACTCAAAGCAGGATAAACATACGGTTGACAGATACCGGTACTCCTGCCGTCCGAAGTCTCCTTGCTTGTGCTGGAGTTTTTTGTGAGCACAATCTTAAAGGCACAGTGCACTTTACATTTGTTTTTATGTCTAAGTAAGTGTTGTGGAGCTAATACACTAATAAGGTGCTGCTAATAGAAATAGTTTTGTGTAGCGATTAATATATTTGGTGCCATCTATAGCTTGTTTTATAGTTTTTTGGGGTATTTATATCATTACAATGGCATCTGTCAAGGGTGGGATATATCAGGCATCAAGTGAACAGGTAGTTCTTGAATTTCATATGTTGGAAGCAGGAAATATGGGCGAGCGAGATCTGAGTGACTTTGACAAGGACCAAATAGTGATTACTAGACAAGTGGCTTGTTCCTAGTATGCAGTGATTAGTTCTTACCAAAAGTAGTGCAAGGAAGAACAACCAGTTAACCTGCATAAGGGTCATGGGGGCCTAAGGCTCCTTAATGCACATGGGGAGCAAAGGCTAGCCCATCTGGTCCGATCATACAGAGGAGCTACTGTAGCTCACATTAATAAAAACATAGTACTGACCATGATATAAAGATGTCAGAACACACAGTGCTTCACAGTTTGCTGCATATGGGGCTGTGTAGCCACAGACCCTCAGAGTGCTTATGATGACCCCTGTCCACCACGGAAAGCGCCTTCCATGGAGACTTGAGCATCAGAACTGGTTAATGGAACAATGGAAAAAGGTTGCCTGGTCTGATAAATCATGTTTTCTTTTAGATCAGGTGGATGGCTAGGTGCATGCGCATTGTTTACCTGGGGAAGAGATTATGGGGAAAAGGTAGCCTGGCACAGTCATTGTTTTGCTCTGGGCAATGTTCTGCTTGGGTCCTGGCATTCATGTGGGTATTGCTTTGACATGTACCACCTACCTAGAGCATGTACACCCCTTCAAAGCAATGGTGTTCAAAAATAATGCACTCTGCCACACTGCAAAAATTGTTCAGGAATAGTTTGCGGAAAATAACAAAGAGTTCAACGTGTTACATTGGCCTCCAAATTCCCCAGATATCAATCTAATTGAGCATCTTTGCTCTAATCAATGAAAGCCCATTCTCGCAACTTGCAGAACGTAAAGGATCCGCTGCTAATGTCCTGGTGCCAGATGGCACAGGACACAGAAGTTTTGTGAAGTCCACACCTCAATGAATCAGAGCTGTTTCGT
Organism: Pelobates fuscus; assembly: GCF_036172605.1. NCBI lineage: Eukaryota > Metazoa > Chordata > Amphibia > Anura > Pelobatidae > Pelobates > Pelobates fuscus. The sequence goes on from NC_086326.1 coordinate 39,342,838, forward strand.
CAGCACGAGGGGGACCCACACGATATTAGGCAAGTGGTTTTAATCTTGTGGCTGATCAGTGTATGTCATGTAATACCCTAAATTAGATGTGAAGTCTGTATAAATGAAACTAAGCCAAACATATTTTATATATATGCTGCAGTAGTTTTCAGATTGTAAAAATCATGAAATATTTTTTTTTAAATTTGCATGGTGACTGATTCCATTTTTAGCATGTGTTTTCACTTTAATAAATATAGCCCTATAAGTTTATATGGGGATATAAAGCCAGCATTACTATGATCCTCATCCAATGATAATAATTAAATATTTAAGGGGTTAAGCTAAACTAAAATTAAAAATGTATTAAATTAAGTAATGAAACAATGTTTATTATTATAACAGATACAATTTATTTCAATGAAAATTTAAAGAATTTTATGCTGTTTTGTTTTTGTTTTTTCTTGAAATTGTATGTTGTTTTTGTTTGTTTGTTTGTTTGTTTGTTTGTTTGTTTACAAATTGGAACTGAAAGGGCAAATTATCCCAAATTTATGTTACCATTTCAAAGTCCCAGTCTTAAACTGCTTTATTTAGAATTAGGAACATTTCTTGAGCTGGAATAACATAGCAGTATCAATCAATGTGCGTTTGATAAGATAAGTTTATCTCATGGGAGAATTATGCATTAAACTACAATCTGAGGATTTATAGTTAGTTAACTTTAGCAGTCATATCTTTATTAACAGCTGCCACTTCTCTCTGTGGCTACAAAATATCCTCAAGGTTAACTCAAACGATTAAAATGCAACGGCGCAGATGTAAAGGTTTACATAGACACATCAAGTAAATTGTATAGAAAAAAAAGTCGCTTGTTCAGATAAAGGGAATGAAGAGAAAAATGAGCACTTGTAAAAGTAAAAATGTACAAGTAGGACATATTTTGGAATGTAAAGATGAGTATTTGTCGATGTATTGACCCATGTTGACATATTCTTATTTTAACATTTTAGCCTAATGGTCTGGGTGTCAACTATTTATCGGCAGAAAATATTTTGACATTATGACATTTTATTTCTGTATCTCTTTCACCTTTAGTATCCACAAGCATATTTATAATCAGCCTCCTGGATTCTTAGCTACAGTTCCCGTATCTTCTACCCCTAATACCCTCATCTCTGTAACCACTCAACTAAACCCCTAGCTTTTTTCTTCTCCTTCTTTTCCTTCCTATCTGCTCTCTTACTTGCCATCAAGTTTTCGTTTCAGTTACTCTCCAAGTCTGACTTTATTAAGCTAGATTCAGTAGCAATCTTATGAAAGGTTTTTTTGTGCACAAAGAAGAATTACCCGTGTTAAGAGTGATTTGTTAAGATGTTATCTCTCTTCCTATCTCCTGAAGCTGTGATATGGAATTTTCCATTCCTGATAAGAGGACATTATGATGGAGAAGTGATGTAAGCTTCTCTAACACAATTTTTTTTTTAAATGTTTTATTTATAAGATATATTTTTTTCAGTATAAGAAGAACAATAGGCTTTTCACATAACAGTTCTCAGTACAAATAACTTAAACAACATGTATTGTTATGGTACAAACATAATGTAACAGATTAATTTTAAGGAGTAAAGGAGTAGGTCGGATGGCATGAGTTTCTGCTTGGCAGTGTTTTCTCAAAATCAGTTATACCCTGCAATTTCAACATTGGAAACATGCTCTTTGATTTGTTGGGTGATGCTGTTCGACCTTTGCATTACATATGGTAAGTTTGTAAATTAGGATGGTGAGTATGTATCTTTCTGTTGGACAGCAACTGTAGTATTAGGAGCTTTGTCCAGTTCAGTCCCTGGGGTTGGAACATGACTCTGCGGTTGCGTGCGTATATGCAGTGTGGTGCATGGTGTTGGGGTGCGGGTTGATGTGTTTGTGAGAAGGGTAGGAAGTGGTGATGTTTGAGGTTCCCCAAGGGGCACCAGATGATCTATTTGTTCACAGTAGATGCACTGCGAAATGTAATCAAGGTTTGTGGTGTCAGCATCATGGAGTGTATAGGCGTTTAGCATATGTTTATAAGTGAGGTTGGTGTGTCTTCTATATATTAGTGTGGGATGGGGATGGTGGAGTTAAGGGATAAGAGAGATAGGAAAACATTAAGGAAAGAGGGGGAAGAAGAAGGAAGGGTGGAAACAAAAGAAGGTGGGGGGGTCTTGCAGAGGTGGTGAATTCAGTTCCGAAATGTAGTGGGATGGGAGTTTGAGGGAGGGCAGCCTCCCATCTCCCCTGCCACTCCCGGGTCCCCTTATGTTGGGAAGGGAAACTCAAAGAGCCAAGGGATACAAATGTTATCAAAATGTTTTGTGTTGTCATGTATCAGGGCTGATAATTGGTCCATGGGACTAATGAGAGTATTTAGAAAATTGTGCAGACTAGATGGGCCAAATGGTTCTTATCTGCCGTCACATTCTATGTTTCTATGTTTTATGTGTGTATCTTGACCGCCTTCACATTTTTGGGTGTCTCTTTAACCCCTTAGACCCCTTATGCATAATTTTCACCTGCGCCACCAATTCTGTACCATCCCAAACCTTTCAGCAACTGACTGTTGTACAAAATAGTGGAACCTCTGTCATGTTTCTGTACCAATTACATTCAGCTTCAGTGATAGACAGGTCTGAGGAGCCTCCACAGTTGTCTAGCTTGTCCATGCCGAAATCCATTGACAGTGATGGGATACATACAATACCACCTTCTGATATACTGAGCCTGACCACCTTGCCTCTTTAGTATGCAGTTGATCTAGCAAACCACTGCTAGGATTCCAAATATGAAACTTTGGTATAAATCTTTGTTGGCGAATATTGAATTGTTCATTCAGTCTTTGGTCTGGAAGGATTATTTTTTTCTTAGAGACAATTTTATTTTTCTTATTGGTTCCTAGATGCTTCAAATGTCTATGTTTATGTTTTTATTTCAAAGAATGCATATCGCAGATGCCAGAAGATGGGTACATATAGGGATAATTTGACCACACTTAATTTGTCCTCTCTGGTCCTAAATATATATAGCCATAGGAGGGTATTTTAATTAAAATGAATTTTAGTTGATGAACCTAAACTCACAAAAATAACAATCCCACTGCATCCTCTGCAAAAAAGCAAATACAAAAACTTAAAAAAAATGAATTGAATGGCATATCCCTGCGTTTATTAAAATAGAATGTGTTAGATGGACTCTTGCTAACATTTAGTTGGAAAGAGCAGTAAGAAGATGCCTACACTCTTGAATGGAGGGTACAATTAATTCAAAGATGGCTGGGAGTTTCCATGTCACATTAAGGTGGTATATTATGCATTTCTAATGGAAATGAGAATAGCCAACCTACTCAATTATTATATACCACTCCTACCACACAAAAGGAGATGGACATAGAAAAGAGTCAGTGGCTTCCTCCGAGTTTATAAAGAACCAACAGGATTTCCATTTGTTATTATTTCATTCATGATTTGCTGCACATGAGTTAGCAAATAGGGATGAACACTAAGCAGGTCAACGCTTAAAGACAGTGTATCTATCAGATCTCTATATCTTCTAATAAATATTTCCATTTAAGCCATTTATGAGAAATGGCACATTGGCCAATCTCTTATGGAATTCAGATATGTAGGAGCAGTGCCATCTAGTGGGATGAAAATACTATTAACTTTTTTTTTTCCCAAATAATTTTCTGGAGGGAGAAATATGACAGTAAAACAAGTTAACACTAATATTACCTCTTATTTTTAATGCTAATGTGTAATATGTATTTATATACGTATTGATAAAAAAAAAAAAAAAAAAAACAAGCCTGGATACAATGCAAGGGATGTGTAAACTAAATGGTGACTTTATATAATGCAACTTCATATAATGTTAGTGAAGACAATGAACACACTAGTGGTGTGTAGTATAATACAAAGATAATCTTTGTTCTCAAGTTCTCATCCCAAAAAATATAAAAATTATAAATATAGAAGAAATGCTATCACCCATATATATCTATATGTGTCTGTCAGAATCCCTAGTTAAAAACACAAATTTGAAAGCCACAAACATATTATTTTCTATTTTGTAGAAATACAGTTTCTCATGAGATTAGAACTGCATTATTAAGTTGTTTTTCTCAAGGTATATGACAGAATGGTACACTTGTTCAACAATTTACTGTGTGATATACTAAACAAGCACACAGTGCCACTTTCAGAATCGTATTTCAGACTCGTATTTTAAATCATATTTTAAATAGTGGCCTGATTATTAGGGTCAGGGGATGACTGGAATCTCACGGCATCATTCTTTATTGGTTGTATATTTGTATATAAGTTGGCAGAGCACTGAAAGGGCCGGGCACCAGTCAGGAATTCTGCAGGGTCAGCTTGGCACTGTGTGGGTTTTTGCATGTGCTCGTGACCTATAATTTAAGTGCTCTCCTGGCTAATCAGATATTTCATGGAATACGGAATATATGAGTTCTGTGGGCAAGAACAAGGCCAATCATTTTAACTTGCCCCTTCAGTCCAAAAAGTGTCCATCCTTCCTATGGAAGGTATGATGGTGTTTTCTTCTTCACTAACATTATATATCTATATATATATATATTTAATATTTTATGGAAGCATGGGGGGAACTAGGGGTGCCATATCTACTGTGTAAGATGAATGGAATGTAGAGTAAAAATAGAATTGATCAGAAACCAAAAATTAGTGGGAATCAACAAGGCAAAGAAGATAAATGTGGTGTAGAAGTAGATCACATAGTGAGTGAACAGTGGGCAGAGTGGTAGACAAGGAATAGTAGAACACAAGAGCAAACCATGGTGGGCAGCATGACATACATAGGGAGCCAATTTGAAACCTCAAAACTAACAAAATCAAACTACTAGCGGGAACACACACACTAGCATTCACAAAGCAACAAACAAGTTTTGAATCATAAATCTATACAGAGCCATATAATGCCATAACATCCAAAAACGTTACGGCAAAACAGCTATCATTGCCACTAAATGTAGCACAAATCAACATGCACACTAAAATATGAAGACATTAAATGTGCATTTGATTGGTAATACAACCTTCATACGTACTAACCCCACGTTCATGTTTTTCTCTCATGCTCTCACCCTTTTAGACTCACTATGTCTTCATCAGTGGTTTAGGGAAATGTACATTTCATTGAACCGGCTGTAGACACTACACCAGGAATATGAAAATGGGTCAAATGCTATACAAACTGCTATCATAATAGATTAGGGCACACAGTCCTTAGCAGATATTTCATGGTCAGTTACTCCCTCTGGTGGTCTCTTACACACAAAGTTAATTTGCTTACTCAGAAAAGGATACATTGTAGATTCAGATACAGTATAACCCTACTGTTACTTTGGATTAAACTGGTCACACATATAAGCATAATCTAAGCATCATATTTTGTTTATGTCTCTTTTTTCACTATGTCTCTTGTGATGTTCATCAATATAAACAATTGTACAACATACCAACAGAAAAAGCTTTAATACTTTTTTGAATAAATTATCTTTCTTTTCTCTTTCTATTAAAATGTATTTATAGCGTACAAGTTTTATGCTCTATGAACAATCATTAGAGATCATTACATCTTGCCTTGTTTATAATTTCATAAAATGTCAGTGAAATAAAAAGATTTGCTACATTTCTACCACATTGAGACATATTCCCGTCTAATAAACGTGTGCATTTGGTTTCAGACAAATTGTGATTCATCCCAATTTGTAACGATCAGTAGATTGTCCAAAATTCAGAATTCCGATTTGCCATATAGCTGAATCACAAAACAAACAAAACGCACAATTGGCAAGACAATTTGTATATGTTGTGATTCAGAGATCTGTACATGGCGCCCAAAAAGAAATTGTGTATTATAGGATAAAAAGATGATTGATGTCTAGGGGACATGGGATGTCTAGGGGACAGTTGCTAAATGTGGATTTTATTCACAGATCAAGTGAGAAGTTACCAATTGAGAGAAAATAAGAGAATCAGTAAAATCTAAATTCTATATTTTTATTTAATAACTATATGCGATATATTTACATAAATATAGATTTTTAATTATTTGATCTGTGAATCAAATGTCAGTAAAATGTATTTATATTATGTATATATTTTTCAGTACACTGATAAGCTCATTTTCATGCCTATTTGGTTCATCCAATAAATTTTTATCTAAATAATCCCATGGGCAAAATTCATCCAACAGGAAAAACTGCATGGATGAAACCTAGCTTTTGTTCTGGATAAACTGATTTGGCGGTGCTGAATTTCTTCACAGTGCACAGGTCCAAAGATTGATCAGTAATTTGCTAGAATTCAAAACTTTCCAGTTCTTACCAGTTCAAAAACTGTTTGTATCAAAATCCAGTATATTTAATTACACAGGATGAAGTCTGCTCAGGGCTTATAGCAATGAGCAAGAGAGAGCACCTACTGGCTATTAATCAGAGAACCTCCACAATCATGGCAAATGATATTCAGGGATACAATATATGCTATAAACTGCTATAATCTCATAATTTTTAACATCCTTAAATGCAGCTCTGGGTAGAGGACACAGTAACCCCTCAAGGATGTTGGGGTGTTTTATTGCATCCTAACTATAATGGGGTTAGTGACTTAAGGGGGTAATGACATGTCCTACAAATGTGGTGTGAGTAGGGTTACATCTCTGCTCACACCAGGTAGTCCCAGGTATCAATAGATACTATGTTCTCCCCTCTGTCAGCTGGAACCAATTTTAGTGCCCCAGACATTTTAATCATTTGTTTGCAGCGATGAAAATCAGCACTGCATATAGCCTCTTAAATCCATAGAGAACACAGTAGTTGAGCAATCAAGCTCAGCCACCGTAATTATCTAACTGCATCTAGTGATTTGGTGACCACCAAGGTCTGAACAATGCCCCAATGGCATTTTTATCAGTGCTGACTTTGTCAGTTGCCCAACACTGATCTTAATGCATTGGGTATACTATATTCAATGAAAAAAGAAATTAAGTTGTCATACTGAAAAGAACCAGTAGATGGCAGCAACATTCCCCTCTGTTTTAGCTTACATCTCCCTTTGCTAATATGAGTACTGATATTAGCAGAGAGAAACCTTTGGAATTAGGATTCAATTATATATTAAGATTAGGTTTAAGATATTACTAGGGTTTAGTATAAGGTGCATTTATAGGTTTATATTTAATATAGGTTTATCATTAATTTATAGTATAGGTATTAGGGTTCAGATCAAGGTTTGGTTTAGGATCATGGCCAGCAAGGGAATCCCTCTGCTGTAATCTGTAAGGGAGGTTTTCTGCTCACATCAGCTGAGGGAATCCTTCTAACACTATTTATAGGTTTAGGATTGAGATTAGAATTAAGGTTAGAATTAGGGTATGAGTTTGGCTTGAGGTGAGATTTGTATTAGATTTAGGGTTAGATATGGGATTACTAGTTTGTTTAGAATAAGGGTTTTGGTTAAGAATTTAGGTTTTATACTGAAATTGAGATTTAGATTGTTAATTTGCAAAGGTATACAAATAGAATATTGTTGTTATCAGGAGATATGATTACAGTTAAGATAATTGTAGTACAGTGGAACACATAAGGTAGAAATTGAAAACTAATAAGAAATTCTGTGAACAAACTGTGAAAAACAAATTGTAAAAAAATAGCATCTCAATAAAGCTCATAATATATCATGTGATTGTCCCAAAGTGATCACGTATGCATTTATGGAGTAATTTTAAATATGTGAACTACTAATATGCCACAAACTGTACCATAAACCCATCTTTAATGTGTCTTTTTTAACAGCAGTGGGCAGGTTATAAATGTAGCGCTATATTTTCACATTGGAAGGTTGAGGCTGCAATCCTCATGTGTTTCACAATAAGCAGCACTCAGGCAGCAAACAAACACCACAGTGAGAGTAGCTGCGCAATCTGTTTGAATAAAGTCCCAAAGCTCCTTAGATCAACAATTAAAATAAGAGCAGCAGAAAATATAGTAGGCTGTTATTCATAAAAAATACAGTGAGTCAAAAGTAATAGAAATAGCAAACACAGACTACGCAATTTGTTTCACATCGAGAATTTATCAAGACATACATGTTTAACCACTAAGGTTCTCTAATATAAGAAAAAATAGACAAATAGAAGGTAGTAGGTCGCACCTGAGCTGCTATAGCAAAAACAAAGCGCCCAGCTGTGTCCCACTATCTAGAGTACCGGGTCGAGACTCCAGGGGTCTCTAGGGCTTAACCCCAGTAAATACAAAAAAGAAATGACAAACAAACCGATACAGGTGGTCACAACACCTAAAGTGTATATGAATCACTGTATCACCTGGAAGTATGGAATGTAGTTAAATGGTGTTAATATACAAGAATACCTAGCTGCAGGTGAGTATATAGATGAAATTAAATACAAAACAAAAAACAACTTGGCATCATCGCCATTATGCTTTATCATATACCGGCTTGAAGGACCTTGGAGAATCAGGCTTCTCTAAAAAACGCTGCATCAAAGTAAAAAAGTTTCCTTTTCAAAATCACTTAAATAGGAGCATTTTCTACACTAGTGGATAAACGGCACTACAGAAACATTTCCAATTGACCTATGGTGATGTCCACTAGAGGCATGAGGAATTCATTTAAATCTACCTTCTTCTGGAAGGTTTTGTTAAAAAATACACTTTATATTTACAGTAAGGCAAATGTAAAAAAATCAATAGATTTTGTTTTAGTTTCTTAAAAGTAAAGGACAAACCCCATTATTATTGTTGATATAAGAAATGAAAGAGTCAATTTCATCTAAAGAATCCCTCCAAATAATAAGGATATCATCAATAAAACGGTGATAGAAGGCGAGAACTCCCTCCAACGCGGGTTCTCCTAGTAACCCATAAACAAATTTGCATAGGAGGGGGCAAACATTGCCCCCATCACCATACCTCTGGTCTGTAAATAACATTTTCCATTATATTAAAAGTAATTGTGCTTTATAATAAAGGAAGTAAACTCAATAATTTAAACCACCTGCCCCCATGGAAGTAGAGGATCAGAAAAGAGGAAGTGCTCCAATGCCCATAACTCCAAAGAAGGATTGATGTTGGAATATAAAGTTGTCACATTATTATTGACCCAGTTGAAATCATTCAACCAACACAGCCCATTCAACAAAGAAAGCACATGATCCATGTTTCGAATAATTTAGGGTAAATTATAAATATATCTTTGTAAGTGAAAATCCACCCATTTAAACAGGAGGATAGTAAAAATAATAGTTCTTGCTCGCTGTTTAAGACTTTGGAGCTAACGCAATTAATCTCCTCACCAACTCGCATTAACATTAAAAGCCATAACCATACCCCGCTGGATCGGTTTCTCTCCACTTCTCCTTATAGAATCCTGGAGGTAGGTGTTCTCCCTAACAGTTTCAGTGACCACTGCTTAGTGTACTGTGTGTGCAAAATAAAGGCTACTAAATCCTCTCCCAAGGTTAAAATCACCAGGTCCTTCAAAAAAATTTAATCTTGAATCCTTTCTAAATGACATCAAGAACTTTCCATGGCCCAGATTAAACCTTAACCCACATCTAGACTGTGTGGTTGAATATTTTCAGTCCGAACTCAAACAAGTTTGGAATTTGCATGCCTGGCTGCATTAGGTGAGAGTAAAAGGGGCACATATGAATTGGATCACAGCTGACCTTATTCAAACGTACCAGTTTCGGGACTCATTATGGTCAAAGTTCAAGCATACTGGCTCTATGAACTAACACTGTGCACAGAGACAATGGCAAAATATGCACTAAACAAACAAAATTGGCCAAGGCCCAATAACTTACAAACTCCCCCAATCCACTCCCAACTCTCCACTGTCAAAATGGACAACCAAATCCTGCAACTTTCCTTAGAAGTAGCAAATGCCTTTAACAATTATTTTGTCAGATACTCCACCACTCTGATTGCCAAGCTAATAAATGACACACATTCTTTACTACTGTAAATAAATAAAAAAAAAAAAAGGGGGGGCTAATGGGAAGCCCTGATGGGTACCATTTTGAATTCTCAAATTCATAGAGGTGAAAAATGGACCAGTAATCCTTGCACTAGGAAGTATGGATAGAACCATAGTCCACTCAGCAAAAGGCCCCGTGAGTCCAAACACCCATAGAGTCTGTGCTATAAATCTCCAGTTTACTCTATCAAATGCCTTTTCAGCATCTAAGGCCATAATGAGAGATCGAGTTTTCTTCAGATGAATTTAATCTAAAATATTAATGACTCTGTGGGTGTTGTCCTCCCCCGACCTACCCACTACGAAACCGACCTGGTCAGGATGTATTAAATCTAAAATTACAAGATTTAATATTTTCATGTGTATCATAAAGGAACCAGATCTACTGTGAAGCAATAATGGAAGGCAGAGTAAAACTGAAAATGTGATGTAGAATTAGATCACATATTGAGTGAACTGTGGATAGAGTGCTAGACAAGGAATAGTAGAACACAAGAGAAGACAGTGGTGGGCATCATGGCATACATAGGGAGCCAATTGGAAACAGCAAAACTAACAAAATATGACTACTAATAGAATACGCAGTAGAACACACAAAGCAACTAACAAGCTTGGAATTGTAAATCTATATGGTGTGACGTAATGCCGTAACATTAAAAACAGCAGCAGCAATACAGCTATGATTGTCACTAAAAGTAGCACAAATCAGCATGCACACAAAAAGATAAAGAAAATAAATGTTCCTTCGATTTAAAATATTACATTTGCGTGCTGAAGGTATCTTACCACTGCATTAGAACATGGTTACTACACCCATGTTCATGTTTTTCTCTCTTGCTATCCCTGTTAGTCTGACAACTTCTTCGGAAGTAGTTTAGGTAAATCTACCTTTTTAAGAACCGTTTCTTGACTGTACACCACTAATATAAATATTGGTTAAATGCACATAAACTGCTATCATAAAATATTCAAATTAAGGCACAGTAAGTCCTCAGCAGATATTTCATGGTCAGTTACTCCCTCTGGTGGTCTCTTACACTCAATGTTCAATTGATTACTCAGAAAAGGTACAATGTAGATAAAGTTACTCTATTATGCTATTGCTATGTTTACTTATGCCAGAAAGATAGTGCAATCAAATTACATAAAAAGAAAAATAAAGTTACTTACTCTGAGTAGACTTCCCAAGGATAATTGTATTCTTATATTATTATTTTGATAATCCAGCAGGAAAAAGCAATTGATCCAGAGAAAAAGAAAATTTCCAGGAATATTCAGGATAATGAAAGGAATATAATGTTATTTTTTTAAGTGGAAAACCAAAGGTAAGTATTATGAATTTAGTCTGTTAATAATCCTTTGAGAGTAAACCACAACACAAGCCAGAGATTGTTACCAAAAATCAGTCCAAGTATAATACTTTGGAGAAATCCATTAAGCATGCCAGAGTTTGTTACTGTGAATCAGTCCACGAAAATCACTTGAGAGAGGTCAAATAAACAAGTTATTTAACATAAATCAATCCAATGATGGGAGTAATAGAAGGGAGAAGCCATTAATCATGAATCGGATCAGTGATCATTAGATTCAAAGTCCAGTATCCAAGCAGAGGTCAAAAGTCAGTAGTCAATCAGGTGCGATTAGGAGAGATTAGGTCAGGAGCTGGATGGAGGTTGAAGGGTAGAAATGGGGCCCTTAGTGAAGGAACTTGGAAACAAGGGTTAAGCATATGTTCTCTGATAAGAATATAGACAAAATAACAGCTTTTTTTTCTGTCTATTAAAATGTATTTATAGCATTCACGTTTAATGCCCTATGAAAAATCATTAAAGACCATTATATCTTGCTTTGTTTTAAACATAGGGATATATTTTAAAGGACTCCATGGAATAAGAAGATGTATTAACTTTCTACCCCATGGAGACATATTCCTATGTCTAATAAACGCATACATTTTGTTTCAAACAAAATGCGACTCATCCCAATTTTTAACGATCAGTGGCGTCTCCAAAATTCTGAATTCCAATTTGTCATGTGGCCAAATCACGAAACAAACAAAATAGACAAGCTAGTTCATTTGTTTCATGATTCAGAGAAAAAAAAATTATATATATATATGTAAAGAAAAAAAAGATGATTGATGTCTAGGGAACAGTTGCTAAATGCTGATTTTATTCACAGATCATGTGAACAGATCATGAGAGGTTACCAATAGTGCAGAAACAATAGGATCAGCAAAACAATGTTTATATATATTTCTATAAGAAATAGAGAGTGTATACAATAAAACCAATGTGAACAAGTGTGGTAGCCAAAAACATAGTAGTAATGGCCCAAGTATGAGCACACATTTTTAAATCAAAATAAAGGCTTTTATGGATGCGGAACATGCCTGGCATGCAGAACCACCAAAAGTAAAAAAAAAAACACTTAGTTAATCTGAAAGAGTATATAAATAAAGATTTTAACATTAGAGATCAATTAACCTGCTTCTCAAAAGGAGTGATCTATGCATTAAAATGCCCCTGTAATTTGTCATACATTGGAAGAACTATAAGATGTGTAAATACAAGAATCTCAGAACATATACGAAATATAAAGAATGGAGTGGAAACACATAGTGTGTCTAACCATTTCAAGAAGTACCATCAGAAAAATCCTGAGAATTTGTTCTTTTGTCCGTTAAAAATAGTCAAAAGGGATTGGAGGGGGGGCGATTTTAACCAAAAAATAGGAAAAGAAGAAATGCAATTTATATACAATTTTAATACCCTTGCACCACACGGGTTAAACTCAGATTTTGAGGTGTGCCACTTCTTTTAGATGCATGGGAAAATAAGGTTTTATACTGCATGCGGACACATATTAGTTTTAAACAAGAGGGGATAACTGACTTATATATAATTATCTTTACCATCAGATTTTATTGATTTTTTATAGTATGTTTATAAGTTGTTCTCACTGCCTTTTTTAATTTTCAGTATAAGTACTATTTACTATCTAGAATTAAGTCTCTGAAAAGTTGAGATGTTGTTAGCCATTTATGGATTTAGGTGTATATATATACAGCATATGTATGTGATTTTATAACATTCTTTCCACACATTAAGCACTTTTAGGATTTCTCTGTTATATTTATTCATTGACTTTCCACATGAAAATGGTATGGCTTTAAGCCGTGAAAAAAACAGACTGGTTCCCTGAAAAACCGCACTAATATGTGAGAGAAGATCGATAGCAGAAATCCGGAAATGCCAGAGGGGACGGAGTGGAACGCAATGATGCGTTCCAAGTAAGAAGAACATCGAACCAGGAAGTGAATTGGAACGCAAAGGTGCGTTCCACGGCAGAATACGTCGAAACCCGGAAGTGAAAAGCCGGCATTGGAGAAAAAGCCGCCGAAAAGAAGTTTGAACTTTTATACCGATTGAAAAAGCCCCTGAAAGGGGCGAAACGCGTTTCGGACTTGATTCTTAGCCATTGGGCTATTATTTTATCCTGCATTTAATAGCTGGATATATTTTGCATTGTTCTGTTTTTAATAGGAAACGTTTTCTTTATTTTATTGTGATTTTACCAGTATTGTTCTAATAAATATTTTTGGCTGTTTATGCCATCTTTTTACACCCTATATTGGAGAGTGGAACCTTTTGTTTTTACCACACAACTGGGCATACCTATCCAGCTTTAAATTATCCTGGAGATCAAGTGGGACCAGTGATCCAGCTAGGAGAGGGACATCCTTCCATAAAAAGTCCCAAGGCGCTTCGAGTGAGAGCCACATATAATTGGCTCCACGTTTGTGAGTACCACATCTGCATATTTTATACTGTTCAGTTATATTAACTGTATTACACTATTGTGTGTGCTATATATTTTACAGATCCTCCAGAAGTGTGATTTTCCACCTATTGTATGTATTAATTATATATATTTCTGTTTAATAAATATTTAATATATGTATTTGGTTTTTTTCCTCTCTATTGTTCACTTTATCTATAACCAAATGTCAGCAAAATGTATTTATATTATGTATAAATTTTGCAGTCCACTGATAAGCTATTTATTTTTATTTTTTGTAAATTTGGTTCATCCAAATAGCTTTTCCTTCAAAATTCAAAATTAATCTAAAAGGGAACACTGCATGGATGAAACCCAACTTGCCTGAACCAAATTTTGTTTTTGGCTGTGCTGATTTTTTTCACAATGCAGAATTCCAAAGACTGATTAATAACTTATTAGATTTAAAAGTTCTTTTCATTTCAAAGACTGTTTTTTTTTTGTTTTTTTTCCAAATCTAGGAAATACCGTTACAGAGGATAAATCCTACTTCTAGCTTCTGGCAATGAGCAGCAGAGAGCACTCACTGACTGTTAATCATAATTGTATGTGATGTTCAGGGATACAATGTATGGGAAAGCATTCTTAGTGTGGCTGAAACCTCCTATAATCTCATCATCATCCCTAAATGGAGCTGAGGACAGAGGACACATTAACCCCTTAAGGATGTTGGAAAATGTCATTACACCATAACTATAAAGGTTTTGAATAATTTTAGGGCACAATGACATGTCCTGTAGATTTGGTGTGAGCATTGTTACATTCTTGCTCACACCAAGGAGTCTCAGGTATCAATGGATACCTGTGGTTCTCTTCTGTCAGCTGGGGCCATGTTTAGTTTTGATGAACTGCTTGCAGTGCTGAAAGTCAGGCTAAGTATTATTTTCATTCTTAGGTTTATGTTTAAGATGGATTTAGAATTAATTTATTGTATTTGTATTAGGGTTTGTTTAGGATTAGGGCCAGCAAAATAATCCCTCTGTTGAAATCCACAAAGGACCTCCTCTGTTGACATTATTATTATAACACTATTTAGAGGGTTAGGATTGAGATAAGGATATGATTAGAATTAGGGTATAGGATAGGAGTAAAGTAAGGTTTATTAAGAGATTTAGTATTAGATTTGGGATTAGGATTTGGTTTAGAATTAGGGGTTGGTTAAGAATTAAATATTCTAACTGGCATTTAGATTAGGATTGTTACTGTGCAAAGGTATACAAATTGGATATTGCTTTATTCAGGAGATATGAGTACAGTTAAGATAATTTTATTACATTGGGATACTCAAGATTTTAAAAATAAGCAGCAAAAATAGTATATGTATGTAAAAATTGAACAATAAATATAAATACCACAAGCTTTGAAAAAATGGTGAAAAATGTATGCATTTATGGAGAAATTTAAATATATGAGCTACTAAAATGCTCCAAAATGCATAAACCCATCTTCAATTTGCCTTTTTAAACTGCAAATTGAAGTTTTATAAATTTCACAAAAACTTGACAAGCGTATAGGAAGGGAGTCATCCTGTACCCGTGAGACATAGTTGAGCACAATTTCGTGATAATTATTACAGTAGCACATATAAAGTCTATAAAATATACCGCTAAATTGTAATGTGCATGTACAAAAAAAATACCATAAACTTTGAAAGAAATTAGTGTGAAAATGGCTTTATATTAAGGCTCAAATTCTAACATATGACATACCACGTGTTTTCTTCTTTCTCAAATGGGATACGTTTATGGGCTAATTTAAACTGTGAAACTGCTACAATACTCCAAAATGCAAAATAGTCCCATCAAATCCGTCTATCAAAATTATACCTATAAAAACTGATATAGTCAGGTCTCTTATGTGGCACTGTAACTTTGCAAGATAGTGCAAATACTACATTTGTAGTATTGTTTTATTCAGAAGAGTTTACTGAGCATAATATGTGTGGTTTGATCACAGTGGCACTTATCAGATTTGAAAAATGGAATGTGTATCTAAAAGAAATGCCAAAAAAATGTTTGTTAGTTTTACCACAAAACACTTTAAGGCACAATATACACCATATGAGATACCCTGGAGTGTCTATTTTTAGAAAAGGTAGGCCTTTGTGGGGTACGTTAAACACTCAGATTGCTATAATCACCTAAAATCTGCCACAAGTCCATTAAATCCTTCTCTCAAATTATAATTGTAAAAACTAAAATGGTAAGGCCTCTTATATGACCTTTTCGTTTCACAGTATAGAGGCAAATGCATACATTTTACTCAGAAGATGTAGCTGAACACATTATGTGGTTTTGCACAGTATTAGCACACATCAGGTTTACAAAATACACATTTAAAAAAAAACTTCACATATGTGTGTTACAAACAAAGCTTTACTCCAATATTTAGCAGCAGAGATTGGCAATTAAATGGCTACATAATGTGTCAAAATATCTTGTTTACTTCATATAAATATATAATTTTGTGTGGATATAGTGTGTTCTCTGTGACACCTAAGATTACAAGACAAACATACCAAATTCTAAAATCGATCCACCTTAACATTTTGTTTAACTTTTTATATTTTGTGACCCATAACTATAACACACAAACTGAAACCTTGGTCTTATTATGTAAATCATGGCAAATAAATAAATGTATTGTGAATTAGCTTGCAGTTAGACCATTAACAAGGGATTGACAATACAATTCCATCCACATCTACTAGGTTCTTTTAGTCTCCTTGGTAAAATTCGTACATTAATTTAATTTCTATTTTAGGACTGATATATCTAACCAAATATTTATTTATTCATTGTACAATCTTTATTTTAGAATATTTTAAATGGTAGATGCCAGCTAAAGAGGGAAATAAATATGACCGTAGATCATACACAAGCTAATAACATATATGTATCCTCTGCTCCTAACAGGGAACTATACGTAGGAGTCTATTTTCAAATTTTAACAACTAGATCACATCCCGAAGCAAGATGGGCCATAGGGACTGCATCACTTGTATTTGGGGGCAATATGGTCATAATATGACACTTAACACAAAGATGACAATACGCCGACATATTAATATATGAGTGAAGACAGCAAAGAAAGAGGAGATTGGCAGGAAGGTTAGTGATTAAGGGCAATACAGCAGAGGCAAATTGAGTTGATGCTCTTCTAGAAAATATAAACCCAATATAAACATTGGCTCATGTGTAAATAACCTGATACCAGGTATCAGGTAAGGTATCAGTCATAATATAAACTTAAAATGTATGGACTTTCATGTCCTAACTGTCTTAATATGTCTAACATGTCCTAAGAAATGCATTGCTTCAGGGATAGAGTGCCTTGTTATTTTAAGAAAGAATGAATTACAAATTTTGCTGGGTCATATTTTGCTTTGTAAATGATTTTTTTTTTTTTCATGAAGAAGTTGGACATTCGTAAAATGGAGTAGTAGAATGCCTAATGTTAATGTTTGGAACGGTATAGCCTGTCTGACATTTGAAGTCAAGGAAAGAAGGACGGCCTTCCAAAATAGAGCTATCACTAGACAGCTTATCCACTGAATCCAAATAATATCAATAAAATATCACCTTCTGCAACTAAACATCTCTGCCAAATGGAGATTTGTGCTTCCACCATCCTTGGATAAAGTATAAAGAGCTTCTAATTTAATAACTAAATCCCCAGATTACTCCCCAGGAAGAGACTCACCAGCTGCCCCCAGCAGAGCACAGATCTGCAGCCGCTTCATGGTGGAGACTTGAGAGGTGTCAGATATGTGTCTGCAGGGAAAAATATCGAAAGATTTTACAAGAATTTACCTCAAGAAGAATCATTAACCTTACCTCTGTTGCAAAATGCAGACGGAAAGTTTACTTTGTTAATGTAAAGGATACTTTTAACGGTGACCTTGTATGGAGTGATATTTTGAGAAAGGAAATTACAAATGTCATCATGTTCCCAGATATAGTTATGTTATCAATTCTGCTTAAACCAGATTGTAATTAATTTTAGAGGAAACATTACAAGTAACAACACTGACTGACCCTATTCTATTTTCTTCATTTATTTATTTTCTTTTTGTCTTTTCATTCCCTCTTTTATATTCATCCTTCCTTTCCCTTTTTTCTGTCCTTGAACCACAAATGATAATATGATTAACACGGAGGATTTACAGTGCAACAATTTGTCAAATGAATGTTCCGTCTGGGCCAAAATATATGTAAAATATCGATTGTGTGACTACATTGTGGTTCAGAGTTCTGCCCGTATTGCAAAACAAAAAGAGTCGATTAATGGTTAGGAGACAGTCACTCACAGACCAAGTGAGAAGTTACCAATAGAGAGAAAAAGGAAAAACAGCAAAACAATCTATGTTTATATATTCTATATTTAATATATAAATATAGCATTTTCCACTGCTTCTACCTCTCTCCTTAATTGGTTACTTCTTCTCGCTTGCTCTGTGAACCAAATGGCAGGAAAATTGATTGGCCCATTCCTGAAACCCTTTACTTTGCCAAAATCATTTTTTAAATCATTTGAAATTAGTCTCAGATTAGTCAGATTAGTCTCAGAACAAATTTATTTCCTACAAAATTCTTTTAACAAACTGAATTTTTCCACTGTGCACAAGCCTAGTGAAATACACTGATATCTATTTCTATATTTATATTATTGAAACAAGTTTCCATTAGACCACTGTATTTGCTACTCTTGTCTCCCAGGCCACAAGCAATACACATTTATTTAATTGAGAAAACAGAACAAAAGATACAGGTTGTGCCAAGGTAAAGATATCAAATATAAAATGCTAACATTCATTTTAAAGGAAAATTGAAAGGGTACAGCAAAAAAAAATAAAAAATAAAAAAAAATATATATACATATATATATATATATATTTGTAGTCGGGGACAAAAGCCGTATACATGATAAGTTAGATATATGAGCAAGTCGGTTGTGGTGTGCCGAAACCGACGTATCGGGTAGGCCTGTAATAAAAGAGGGCCCACCTGTAATAGTAATATGTATAAGGGGAGAGGTGGGAGGGATGAACCAGGCAGCATCAGCCCTGTGGTGTAGGGGGCCTGAGTTTAAATAGCCGGGTAACCCCTCCCACAACTTCAGGCTACGCCTTCCAATTTGTAGTCGGGGACAAAAGCCGTATACATGATAAGTTAGATATATGAGCAAGTCGGTTGTGGTGTGCCGAAACCGACGTATCGGGTAGGCCTGTAATAAAAGAGGGCAAAAAGTTGAATAAGATACCTTATTACACATCGTTACGTTGCAAGATTCATAAAGGCTTGTCCTACTCAACTCTAGCTCTGGTTGTGGTATGTATCTAGTATTATACTGTGGATTTCCAGTGTCCTAATGTTTATGGTGTGAGCAGGGACATTTGTCTGGAAGCAGCTGATGCTGCCCTGATTCTGGAGGAATGTCCCGAAAAGGCATTGGGGTTGAGTCCCTGCCTAGTTAAGAGGGTTCTGAGGTACATTATGAATTTAGCTGTAGTGAGTGGTTTGCCCTGCAGTTAAATAGGGGCATATTGAGATTTGGTCCTGTGAGTGATAACATTTTGCTGACATTTTGACCGGCACCTTATTGCCCGTAGGATTGTCCCTACGTATTACATATGGTAAGAGGATGTGAACTGTTTGGTACTAGGATGGGCACTTAAGACATGGTGTAGCCAGCCAGGTAAGTTTTGTAGTGTTAAGAGAGATTTTATAAACTGTGTGGGCAAAAAGGAGAGGAGTGTCGCAATGGCGACTAGTGAACGAATATCGGTTTTATGGTAATCGGTGGTAAACTTGTTGTAATAATCAGAGAGGGCAGCTCAATCCAGAAATCTGCCAAATGCCATGAGGCGAGTTAGTGCAGTATTAAGCCATGGAATGTGGGTATAGCCAGCTGCTTTATTGTCAGAAAAGCACTTGACAGGTTCCCCTATCCACTCATACCTCCCCAGGCCTTGTAGGCGGCCACTATGGGGCAGATTCCAAAGAAATGTTGACGAGGAATGGAAAGTTTTTTATTTTTTTTATTTTTAGAGTCTCAACTGGCCAGGCATCTCAGAACCAAAAGTCACCAAATTGGCTGTAAAATCAGTGTGTGCGGACGCATTGGTCCATGTAACTGGGAAATGATGAGAAATGGCGGGAATAACCTGGCCCCCAATTCAATGTGGTATGAACCTGAGCCATATGTGTAGGTCTGCTTACAACTAGTGCCAGAATGCAACGGTCGGTGGGAAGAAGACTCAGCGGTCGGGAAATAAATGTGCAGAATAATTCTCATGGCAAACCTCAATGTGCCCAGTAGGACTGTAGATCCATTCCCCCCCCCCTCCCCGCTTGTTCTTCAGAAGGAAAGGTTCCCAGGACTCCGATGCGCTGTACCTTCTCTGTAGGTGGACATGTTCTGTAGCTTATTAGTGTCAAGATGAATGCCTAAGAAGGTCAGTTTGTGAAAGTGGAACCCATAGTGAGGAAAAGTGCCATCGTCTGGTGAATACTAACCAGAGCGGAGTGAGGGCGTTCTATCGTGAGAAAGTTATCTAAGATAACTGGTGACTTCAGGACATTCGCTAATATTGAGTGTTAGTCAACATAGTGTGTTAGCAAATAAGACAAACAGCTTGGGGTTACTCTTTGCTCTAAAAGTTACACGTGTGGGAAATTCATGACAATCCCTCCATAAAATGCCATGAACATGCCCTTGGGATGGCTGAAGGTAGAAGCTTGGAGGCATAGGAAATGTCTGTCTTGCCCACCCAAGCTCTGGTCAACCCCTTTGGCATAGTGCTGGGAGAATTCCTTAGAGGAAATCAATGAGTTGAGGCTAGGGGTGGGTAATTAATATGGTTGAATACCTTCTTAAGCAATGTGATTGTGTTGCGGGGTCTATTAATGCAGAAAGAAGGTTCTGACACTCGTGAATACCGGACAGGAGTGTGACCATACCTGTGTGGAACTGGTGTGTGGAAACCTTGATGTAGAAGTCGACTGAGTGACGGAAAGGGTGTGCTTAGAGGTAAAACTCCAGGTTGTCGATGCAAACCTTCTCTATGGTGAGGAGAAGTAGAGCCACTTACGTCACAAAAGTCTGAAGGCTAGGATGAATTCTGGGATAGTGAGTTTCTGATTGAGTCTGGGATTCTGGTGTATAGAATGACGTACAGATCATCGTAGTAGTAAGACTTTGCCTCCCACGATGTCTTAGAGTACATCAGTAAGGAGACTAAATTAACCTTTCCAGATGTCTTTGCGTATGGTCAGGGACACAAAGTATGAGGGAGTAATAATGTAAACCGATGTGCTAGGGGAGGGATTTGAAAGGATAACATAACCATGAGAGGGATTTGGGAGTCCTGTGGCTGGGATGTGCATCAGTGCCTGTGGAGATTCCAGTCTCTGTAGTCCATCGTTGATGTTATGTATGGAGGCAAGTAGAGTGGATATCAGTGGTTTGACTTCATGTGATTTGGACTAGTGGGCAGGGGCCACTGAAAGGTGTGGCAAGAATGTTGGCCTCTCGGGGACTGTAAAAAAAGAGTCAATACAAGAGGCCATGCTGGGTGAGGCCCTAACTCGTAACCTAGAGAGGTTGATGTGAGGCGTTAGCTATGTGTTGGGCCGAGGGGCGTATAACTCCATATGCGGATGAAGATGGGTGTTGGCCTCATGGAATTGATAATGATGAGGCTAGTTACTGGCATAGCTGGGAACCAGGCCACCAGTTGACATACCGGATCCGAGAATGGGACGGGTGATGGGTAGTAGCGAGGTGGGTAAACATACCTTGCTTGGGGTAGAATGTGGTTTCCTTGCCAGAGGAATGAGATATTGGAGAACCTAAAGGGAAATGATGGTGGGAGGCAAGTTGGAACTGGGCTTGACTTACTGTGAACGAAATACACATAATTGGGGTGGTTGTTCTTGAGGCTGGTATATGAATAGGTAACCTGAGGACAGGTATATGAATAGGTACCCTGAGGACATAGTTGTTAGAATCCTGACCCTACGATGGTGGGTACAAGATTCATAGGACATAAATCAAATATCCCTATAAGTGAGTAGGGTGAGGATCCTAGGCCACTACCAGAGACCATGGGGAGTGTTTAACCAATACTGCGACAATAATGGGGGATAGGCAGAGTCATGAGTGACTGCTAATTGGTCCTGTGACTTCTGTAGCGAAAATACATATAGGGGGATATGGAATACCAAGCTATGAGGGCAGTTTTGAGCTATGCCGGTAGGACTTAGAATATTTAATTATGGTCGTGCCATCATGGAAAGGGGAATTAAGGATCCCCGGGCGTGGGCCTGTGTACGGCCTGGCGGAGGAATTGTGTGCCAGCGTTGGCTGATGTAACATAGAACAGTTAGGAGTGGATTTGCTGTAGGTTTGGTGATACTATGCCTGGATAGCAAGGGTCGGTTAGGATGATGAACTTGCTTGAGTAGAATATAGCAGCGATGAGTAAATAACCTTTTGCGTAATACATGATTATTTTGACGTAGAGTCAGGGGGAAACATATGATGGTATGGTAAAGCCTGGTACACTAGGGTTTGTCCCAGGGAACATGACTATACATATACTGAACATAGGAGTGTGGCGTGATACAAAAAAGGTTTAGAGAATAAGTGGTCGTCCGCCAAATATGTAATATACCTATCATGGGAGCAAGTATACAGATTGGCCATAACACATGGTAACAAATGTGATCTTGATGACTGCCTCAGAACAGTACCAAGTCCATGGGTGATAAAATATGCAATACATGATGGTAATGCAATATACGTAGTGAATATTAAATGCTTACCAGAGCTGAATTAGTAATGGGAAACTGACCATATCCGTGCACAATCGTAAATAATAACAAGAAATATAGCAAACATAACCGAACTACAGGGGGCATGTAAGGATAATTAGTAGCAGGCTAAATACTTTCAAAAAAGAACCTGGACATTCATGTATTAGGGAACAGTGTAAAACTAACTAATTGGTACTATGATTGTGGTGGCCGCTAGATGGAAGCATGTAACTGAGATAGACTGGAGACTAGTTCGATAGAAATTTGACGAAAAGAAACTAGTGAATAGGAATGGAACAGAGCAGGCAGGAGTAGGTGAACTGACTTAAGTCCTGAACGGGAAAAAGTCCAGAATGGACGGCATGTAAGAACGTAAACGTGTGAACAATTGTGTTTTCATGGATTTGGCCCATACAGGCAGACTCACGGTTCGTGGATTTGACTGGTACAGGAAACAAACAACTTGACTCGGAAGCTTGCGGTGAGGTGAGAGGTCAGCTATGCGGCTGGAAAGTACCCAGACTTGGTGGACACGGAGGTTTGGTCCAGGGTAAGGCCCGGGAAGCTGGTAAGGGGTCTCATAGCGCCAGCGGGAACGAACGGCCAGTTCTGGAGAGGAGGTGAGAGTAGTCTGACTGCGTGTGGCTGGAACAGCGTCATGGGAGTTGTTAGAGCAGGGACAAATTGGTCCGATCGGCGTGGGAGTCTCTGACAGCATGTGGCTGGAGCAGCGTGATGGGAGTTGTTGGAGCAGGGAAAAACTTGGTCCGATCAACGTGGGAGCCACAGTAGGCCCAGACCAGCTTGTTTGGAGTTTTAGGCAGTCTGTGTTGATGACCTTTGAACCGGAAGTAGAAATGAACCAGGCAGCATCAGCCCTGTGGTGTAGGGGGCCTGAGTTTAAATAGCCGGGTAACCCCTCCCACAACTTCAGGCTACGCCTTCCAATATATATATATATATATATATATATATAAAGACCACATAAAAATTAGCAATAAGAAGTATTACAATTCCAGAGGGTATGAAACAGTCCTAAAATTACAATAGTTCTTCAGATTTTCATATGAAGTCCTTGAAACAGTTCAACTTAGTAGCAGCACTTAGTAGTGGCACTTGCAGGCTCAGGAGGGTGTTGCACAGCAGCTGCGAAGATCCTGGTTCCACGCCACTCTCACTGGAGTGCATGCTGTATTTCTAGATACCTCCAGCTTGGAGGTCATGTAGCATTCTCTCCACGGACGTGCAGACAGCTCTGCACTATCTGCGAGGTTGCTGGATTTCCATTGCAACCTCACGCCATCTACAGGCATCCTTTGAAATTACAGGACCCTGTAGGTGTTACACTTTATACTCACCTTTTAGTGATGTCATATTTGTTGGACATCTTGGTCCCCTGTATGTGTCCTGGTGCAGGGTGTTCTTTATCAAGTGGAAGAAAACATATACCTGGCAGCTAAACATATATAGGCTTCTAAATACATCAATTCCAAATTTGGCACCAAAATAATGTCATCGTCACGTGACCGCAATGGCTATCACATGACTTTAATCCCAACAAAAAGTTAGCTAAAAACTAGAGAATAAGGTTCTTTTTATGCTCTTTTTATTGTAAGTATATTTCTTATCTCTATTTATACTTGCCTGTATGGATAGCACTATTGGCTTCCTTTCTCTATTTGATATGACCTATGCCACCACTACCTACCTGTGAAACTACCTTCAGAGGGATATATCCTGTAAGTGGGGATTCTATACCAGTGCATGCGGTTTTACCTAGAGCTGATTATAGCTCTATTATATGTGAGTTGCCATTTTTATACCTGAGTGTTGTCTGTGTGAAAGAATTATAAGTGTCAAGCTTATAGGTGTCATATTAGATATCCCATATTAAAATTGGCTTACTTGGACTCAGGAAATGCTTAATGCTTAAAATGACACTTAAGACCATATATGTCTAGTTCCGGGAGCAGATAACCCCCACCTGAGCTGTCTCTCCTAAATCAGTCTGTTCCTTCTTTTTCCCGGAACTTATCTGTTACATGTACATGATGTTCATCCCTATGTCTTATCTGTACTCCCTTCACCCATTCACTCCCTTCCTACTACTGTGCTATGAGTATTTGCACATAAGCACTTACTTTTTAATGTCTGGTGTCAAATTCACGCTTCTCCAAGTGCACTTGATACAATTTGGGTTCCTCTGAATATAACAAAGATCAATATTTGGATCTCTATCATCTGTAGCCCATCTTTTTTTTACCATATTGCACTATTGGTTCCTTCTGTCTTCTGCTTTTTTACATACGCTGCTACTAAGTGGAACTGTTTCAAGGACCTGATACGAAAAATGTAAGAACTATTGTCATTTTAGGACTGTTTCATTCCCTCTGGTATTTTATTGTGTAATGGACCGTTTCAGCAGACAAGGGGTTAAAATCCATTTAGGTGATAATCCCCTTTTCAAAGACAGGCACAGCTACTGTAGAATCACTGTAGAATTCAAAACTCACGAATTGGATATAAGTGAATGCACCAAACTCCCGAACTGCATACAAGGGAATAAGGTAGCACTCCAAACTCCCGAACTGGAACCTCACGAATAGCTGCTAGCAGACGAACAGGAAAAGCTCCCAAGCGGCTTACACTACTGGCAGTCAGTCCCTATCAGCATACAGTGAATCCCCCCAAGAACGAGGCAAGGCTCTGTGTTGAGGGTCAAGCAGTGGTCTGTTTATTGAGGGCTACCTGCCCCAGTATTTATGCAGGTCTCCCACCTGGTGCACACTCCCCTAGGGGACCAGATGGAAGACTGTAACAACGGACAGACAAGTACCAATTACAGACATACAGCAGTAAAACATCCCCACAATGCATCCTGGCTTCCTCCTCTCTGCCCTGGAGAAGTAATTTAATTATCTCCCAGGACAAAGGCAAAACTCCATTACACACGTGGGGACACAAAAACAGACTATCACTTTAAAATACATAAAGACACATTTTATACATAAAACACAGACATGTAATATATCCCCAGATAGCTCAGGTCTGAGTGCACATTATTAGGTGAATGGAACTCAGACCACACGAATACAGTTTAATTGCCATGGAGCCAGTCTTTAATTACACGAATTGGCTCCATGGCATAGCTATCTGGGTTAACATTCACATAAAATAAACTACCGAATTTACATGCATTCGGTTAAATATATACAAATTAGAACCAGGGGCTGGAGGTTCAGCGGTGCCTGCATGTAAAAGTGTCCGGGTTTGGTGCATGAAAGCCAGGCAGAAAAGCGCTGGCTGCCCGGGGAGCTCCAGAACACCACCATCTAGTGGCCACTAAGTGTAACCGCGGCCACCCAGTAACAATCAATCAAGCTGCGGTTAACCGCAGCTTCAGGGAGGTAAATGGAGGGCACACTCCAGCTTCTGGGTGGCCAATTAACGGCGCCGGCCAGCTTCCCACGGCTCTGGGAAGTCTGAAAAATGGCTGTTTGTTCGGTAGATAGCATCTACCGAACAGCTGTGCAGAAAGGGAAAAATAAATCTTTCTGCACAGTAAAATTAACCCTTTAGCTGCCGGTCCATAATCCAAAGGCAGCAGGCGAGCAACCAGGCTCCTCCAATGCAATGTGGTGAGATTGGTCTCGTCACATATTGGAATTCTTTTTATGTGGTCCAAATTTTTTTGTACCCTTTCAACTCATCTTTTAATGTGTAGCATGTCATGATTCCCTTTTATTCCAGAAGTTTGGTCCATAAGGATACTTAATGTATAAATACATTGGGAAAATTGAAGAATGCTTTTATGTTAATGCTTTTCTGTAACAACCAATTTATTTTCTCATTATGACTTATTCTATTTATCGAGAAACATTTCAAACCTTTGCCTGACACAGCATTATTATCAGGTTCTAAAATTTGTATCACTAAATCTTTTTTTTTTTTTTTCAAATATTTGAATCTTTTATATACTGTATTGTACCTAATTCACATTTCTACTACCCACAGCTGCAATTGAGGATGATGACTGGGAGAGCACAACATCGCTGTGAGTGAGTGAGGGCACTGAGCAGTTCATTAACTCTGCCAAGGTCATCAAACATCCCAACTACAACTCCAGGAGCCCAGATAATGATATTATGCTGATCAAACTTGCCTCCCCAGCTACCCTCAACTCCTATGTCAAGACTGTGCCTCTGCCTTCCAGCTGTGCCTCTGCCGGCACTCGCTGCTTGATTATTGAGTAATAACAGGAAAAATGGACGTGCAGTATATAATAATAAGAAGAATAAATATGTTTCCTATGATGAATAATTGCTCTATATTGGGACAAGTAATATATATAGTAACATTGTTTTTTTCTCATAGTGCACTAATTATTAAGACAGATATAGGACATTTTCTTATCTCATCAGCCAATCCATACAATCTCTATTTAATGAAGCATGCTCAGCTGTCCTGTCATTTAACTCATGGATCCACACTGTATTTTTGACCAATGGCTAAGATTGTTCATTTTCAGTTTTAAACCTGGCTTGTATGACAGTAATTACAATTAACAATTATTTTAGAGAATTACCCAAATCTCCTGCAGTGTCTCGATGCCCCCATTCTGACCACTAGAGAGTGCAGCCTTTCCTACCCTGCGAAAATCATCGGTAACATGTTCTGTGCTGGTTTCATTGAAGGTGGCAAGGATGCTTGCCAGGTAATGTATCTAGCCATGACTCTTATAATTTAACAAGAAGCTACAGTAGTCAGCATATGTACATGTATTAGAATATTTCTATACTTGTAGATTTATCATGAGTAATATACCCACATCTAACTGTCTCTGTCATATTCCACCAGGGTGACCCGTTATCTGCAATGGACAGCTCCACGGTGTGGTCTTCAGGGGAATTAGCTGTGCTCTGAGGAATTACCCCGGAGTCTACACCAAGGTCTGCAACTACATCGACTGGATCCAGATCACCATCGCTACAAACTAAAACTTATCAAGAATTGCCTCCTTATTTTCAAATTTATCAAATAAACTCTTTTAGTAACTAACAAACTGGTATTTTTACTTCATGAAATTTAAAATAAATTGAAGATGTTTGGGATAAAGGTTTTATTTAAGGAAATATTGGTCCAGTGTAGGGATTAACAGAAGGTTGGTCCTTGCAGATTTGTCCTTTCGTAATAAAATATGCTATAAATTATTATTATTTTAATTTCAAGCTAATAAAATATATATATATATATATATATATATTTAGTTGTCTCTAAATTTCTGATATAATCAGAATATGGGTTATTGTGATAATGGTTAAAATATGCTAATTAACTAAATAGAGACTTGTTCTCCTTATGTCAGGGTACCTGTGGTCTCTACCTCCGAAAGAGGTAGAGACTTAGCTGTTCCTCCATGCAGAAGGTCTGATGGCTCCCTTCCCCGCGGTCTATCCGGTCATGCTAGGCCGGCCGCGAGGGAGTGACTGCCTTTTACAGCATCTAGGCAGGAAGTAGTCATCAGGACACTCCCCCGGAACGACCTGTCAGTCAATTGCTGCAGGACCAATCAGGACGCCTCGGAGGCGTGGTTACTGCTCTGAACAGGGTATTTAACAGAGCTTCTTTCATTAGCTCATTGCCCTGTCGTGGTTCTAGCTTGTTCTAGTCACTCAGTGCTTGTGTATTCTATTATCCCTTTTGGTTTTGACCCGGCTTGTTTACCTTACTCTGCTTATCTCTGTTACCCTTGATTCGGCTTGTCTCTCGCTTACCTGTCTTCTGTTACCCTCGACCTCGGCTTGTCTTTGACCATTCTATACTGTACTACTTACGTTAGTCCGGCCATTCTAAGGTCCGGTATACGTATCTGGCTACTGTTTGTACTCTGCGTGTTGGATCCCTGTCCCGATCCTGACATTACGACAGGGCCAATGGATCCTGCAAGTACAAACAGTCAGCTGGCTGCTCCTGATCCTAGGTTTGAAGCCATGGATCACAGAATGGATCAGATGGCGCTTGCGCTACAGGCTCTATTAGCTTGTGCCAATAACCCACCAGAGGAGATACGTAATACCCCTGTTTCTCCTGTCGGTTCAGGTCTAGAGGTAGCCACAGTGGGTGCTTCTTCTCACATTACCCCCCCAGTACGCTATGGTGGGGCTCCTGAGAAGTGTCGTGGTTTTTTAAACCAAATTAGTATCCACTTTGAATTGCAACCTCGCTCTTATCCTACAGATAGGGCAAAAGTAGGTTTTATTATCACCCTACTCATTGAGAAAGCTCTGAGATGGGCCAACCCACTATGGGAGAACGATAATCCATTAGTTTATAACTATAACGCATTTGTAGCTGCTTTTAGAAGAACATTTGACCCTCCAGGTAGAAAGGTTAATGCAGCCAGATTACTGTTGCGCCTGAGACAGGAGAACCAAACACTGGTGGATTATGCACTAGAGTTCAGGTCTCTGGCGGCAGAAATCAAGTGGAATGAGCAGGCGTATATGGATGTATTTTTGAATGGCCTATCTGATGTAATCCTTGATGAGGTTGCTACCAGAGAACTCCCTGAGAATTTAGAGGATTTAATTTCGTTCATCTCTCGTATAGATGAACGTCTAAGAGAGAGACAGAACACTCGAGAGAGGAACCAGAGACCTTCTTTTAGGTTAGCTCCCGCTGTTCCAAGTCCTGACTCCACGATATCTTTGCTTACTGAACCTATGCAGATAGGGTATACCCGCCTCTCTGAGGAGGAAAGACAGCACAGGAGAAGAGAGGGTTTGTGTATGTATTGTGGAGCCAAGGGTCATTTACTCTCGAACTGTTCTAACCGCCCGGGAAACGCTCGCACCTAAGTCTCTCTAGAGGACAGGCCTTGGGTGTTTCTATTTTGTCCTCTACTCCTGATTATAAAGATCACAGGCTTCTGCTACCAGTTTCCTTAACTTGGGGGAAGGAAGTAGTAAGGGCTATGGCATTGATAGATTCCGGTGCTGCTGAGAATTTTATCGACCAAGCCTTTGCTAGTAAGAACAATTTCCCATCCCAGCTAAGGGAGACACCTTTGGCCGTTGAGGCCATAGATGGTAGACCACTACTAGACCCTGTTATCTTTCGTGAGACCATACCCATTAATTTAAATGTGGGTATCCTACACGTGGAGAATTTATCTCTTCTGCTCATTTCGTCTCCTTCCGTTCCCATAGTTCTGGGGTACCCATGGTTGAAAAAACATAACCCTATTATCGATTGGGAGTTAGGAGAGATACTCTCGTGGGGCCAGGGCTGCCAGGATCGGTGTTTGTGCAAGGTTTCTCCATTAGCTAATATTAACATACCGGAGAATCCTACTCAGTCCACAGAAAGACAAATACCAGACCTTTACCTAGACTTAAGGGCAGTGTTTGACAAGAATAATGCCGATTCTTTGCCTCCACACAGGTCATTTGACTGTAAGATTAAGCTTCTACCCGGCACTATGCCTCCGAGGGGCCATGTATATCCTTTGTCTGTTCAGGAAAACTCGGTTCTAGAGGAGTATATTCGGGAGAATTTAGAAAAGGGATTCATCAGGAGGTCTTCTTCTCCGGCCGGGGCTGGGTTCTTTTTCATTAAGAAGAAGGATGGCACGCTGAGACCTTGTATCGATTACCGAGGCTTGAATAAAATAACTGTCAGAAATGCCTATCCTATCCCACTGATTACCGAGTTATTTGATCGTCTTAAGGGCTCCAAAATCTTCACCAAGTTAGATCTCAGAGGGGCTTACAATTTGGTGAGAATCCAGCAAGGTCACGAGTGGATGACGGCATTCAATACCCGGTATGGTCATTACGAATACACTGTTATGCCATTTGGACTATGCAATGCTCCTGCAGTATTTCAAGATTTGATTAATGAGGTACTTAGGGAGTTTCAGCATGATTGTGTTATCGTTTACCTGGACGACATACTAATACACTCTAAGGAGATTGAGACTCACCATAGACAGGTCAGAAAGGTATTACACAAGCTGCTGCAACATGGTCTATATTGCAAATTGGAGAAGTGCAGTTTTGATCAGTCTCAGGTAGACTTTCTTGGATACGTGATTTCTGGGGAAGGTTTTAAAATGGATCCTGTAAAACTCCAATCTATTTTAGACTGGCCCTTGCCCAAAGGACTCAAGGCTATCCAAAGGTTTATTGGTTTTTCCAACTACTATAGGCGCTTCATTAAAGGATACTCCTCTATCATTGCGCCTATTACCAATATGACCAAACAAGGGGCTGATACTAAGTTCTGGTCTAAGGAGGCTCTGGGTGCTTTCAAGACTCTCAAGGAACTTTTTGCCTCGGCTCCCATTCTAGTCCATCCTGATACGACTCTGCCTTTCTTGCTCGAGGTCGATGCCTCTGAGACAGCAGTTGGGGCTGTTCTGTCTCAAAGGTTAGGGGTGGATAAACCGTTACACCCTTGTGGTTTCTTCTCTAAGAAATTTTCTGGGCCTGAGAGCAGATATGACATCGGGGAAAGGGAACTGTTAGCAGTCATTAAAGCCTTAAAGGAGTGGAGACATTTGTTGGAGGGGACCCTACACCCTATTACGATTTTGACGGACCACAAAAACTTGTCCTATATTGGGGAGGCTAAGCGCTTATCCTCTAGACAAGCTCGTTGGTCCTTATTCCTGACTCACTTCAATTATGTACTGACTTACAGACCTGGTTCTAAAAACTCTAAAGCCGATGCATTATCTCGCCAATATGAACCTTCTACTGTACCTGAACCAGTTCTTTCTTCTATAGTTCCGAAATGCAATATCATTGCTAATACGAATCTCAGGATTCATTCTCCATTATTGGCAGAGATCATTAAGTTGCAACATCTAGCACCTAAACAGACTCCTGCGGGCCGTCATTTCGTTCCTCCTGCTCTTCAACTGGAACTTTTACAGTGTTTACATAATAGCAAGATGGCGGGACATCCTGGTATTCGCAAGACTTACGCGTTGATCTCTAAGGACTTCTGGTGGCCTGCTTTACGGAGGGATATTGAGGAGTTCATCGCTGCATGTGAAGTTTGTACTAAAACCAAACAACCCCATACGCTTCCATGTGGATTCCTGCAACCCTTGGAGGTTCCAGAAAGACCATGGTCCTGTTTGGCCATGGACTTTATTGTCGATCTACCTATCTCTAAAAGACAGACTGTTATCCTCACCGTGGTTGACAGGTTTACTAAGATGGCACACTTCATTCCCCTGCCTAAACTCCCGTCTTCTCCCGAATTGGCAGAGATATTCGCTAAGGAGATTTTTCGCCTACATGGGATACCCTCTCAAATTGTATCGGACAGAGGATCCCAATTTGTTTCCCGCTTTTGGAGGTCCTTCTGCTCTCAACTTGGTATTAAATTAAACTTTTCTTCTGCCTATCATCCTCAGTCTAACGGAGCTGCTGAACGTACCAACCAGAAAATTGAACAATATTTACGATGCTTTGTTTCTGAACACCAGGATGATTGGGTCGGTTTGATTCCTTGGGCGGAGTTTGCACACAACAATCTCGTTTGCGATTCTACTCATTCAAGCCCCTTCTTCATGAATTATGGTTTTCATCCGTCTATTCTTCCTTCGGATTCTCCTTCCCAGGGGGTACCGTCGGTTGATGTTCATGTTGCCAATTTGAGGAAGTTGTGGGATCAAACTCGACAAATCCTTGTGCACAACTCTATGTTGGTCAAGAAACACGCTGATAAACGTAGAAGGGCGGCTCCGGTCTTTGTTCCTGGTGATAGGGTATGGCTGAGCACGAGGAACATCCGTTTAAAAGTGCCCTCCATGAAGTTCGCTCCTCGTTATATTGGACCCTACAGGGTGCTGACCCGTATCAATCCAGTTGCGTATCGTTTAGCTCTTCCTAATACCTTACGCATCCCGAACTCGTTTCACGTTTCATTGCTGAAACCACTCATATGTAACAGATTTTCCTCCACAATAGCCCCTCCTCGCTCCGTTCAGGTGGAGGGTCAGGAGGAGTATGAGGTTAACTCTATTATTGATTCTCGAATCTCCCGGGGGAGAGTACAATATCTAGTTGATTGGAAGGGATATGGTCCTGAGGAGAGGAGTTGGGTACCTCAGGAGGATGTTCATGCTCCCCGTCTCCGCAGGGCGTATCACTCTCGCTTCCCATCTCGTCCCGGTTCATTCCGCCCGGTGGGCGTATCTGAGAGGGGGGGTACTGTCAGGGTACCTGTGGTCTCTACCTCCGAAAGAGGTAGAGACTTAGCTGTTCCTCCATGCAGAAGGTCTGATGGCTCCCTTCCCCGCGGTCTATCCGGTCATGCTAGGCCGGCCGCGAGGGAGTGACTGCCTTTTACAGCATCTAGGCAGGAAGTAGTCATCAGGACACTCCCCCGGAACGACCTGTCAGTCAATTGCTGCAGGACCAATCAGGACGCCTCGGAGGCGTGGTTACTGCTCTGAACAGGGTATTTAACAGAGCTTCTTTCATTAGCTCATTGCCCTGTCGTGGTTCTAGCTTGTTCTAGTCACTCAGTGCTTGTGTATTCTATTATCCCTTTTGGTTTTGACCCGGCTTGTTTACCTTACTCTGCTTATCTCTGTTACCCTTGATTCGGCTTGTCTCTCGCTTACCTGTCTTCTGTTACCCTCGACCTCGGCTTGTCTTTGACCATTCTATACTGTACTACTTACGTTAGTCCGGCCATTCTAAGGTCCGGTATACGTATCTGGCTACTGTTTGTACTCTGCGTGTTGGATCCCTGTCCCGATCCTGACACCTTACAGTTGATGCCATTTACATGGTAAACTCTCAAAATACCTAATTACAAAGCAAAAATGTCCTTTTCTAATATAAAAAAAATCATGTTTGAGAACAATATTATATAGTGATGGCTAATAATTAGTGATGTACCGAACTGTTCGCCGGCGAATAGTTCCCGGCGAACATAGCATGTTCGCGTCCGCCACCGCGGGCGAACACATGCGGTGTTCGGTCTGCCCCCTATTCGTCATCATTGAGTAAACTTTGACCCTGTACCTCACAGTCAGCATACACATTACAGCCAATCAGCAGCACACCCTCCCTAGCAGACCCTCCCACCTACTGGACAGCATCCATTTTAGATTAATTCGGAAGCTGCAACCATTTTTTATTTTTTTTTCAATTTATTATTTTTTTTTTTTTTAGTGCATATAAATGTTACAAGTAGATACTACCCCCAGACACTCTGTGTTACTGCAGATACTCCCTCCAGACACCCTGTGTTACTGCAGATACTCCCCCCAGACACTCTGTGTTACTGCAGATACTCCCTCCAGACACTGACACAGAGCAGAATAGGGACTGTTCCCCCTACATAGGGTCACTTGGCAGATATGGATTGACACCTATCCTAAGGATCCCTGATAAACACTGACACGGAGCCCTCCATGGGTGAAGATGGATTAATTTTTTTTTGTGCTCGGGTTTTTTATTTTATTTTTAAGTTCGACGGGTATGATGGCTTTTTATTTGGCCTTTTTTGGGGCTAAAAAAATGAAGATTTTAGAAGAAGAAGACGTTGAATTTTACTTTACAGGGTAGTAATTTTATTCCCCCTTCACTATTTTTTAGGGTGAGGGGGTAGGTAGGGGCTTTTTTATTTGGTTGTGTGACTAGGGGCTTGGGGACACACACTGCATACACACTATACACACACTGCATACACTATACACACACTGCATACACACTATACACACACACTGCATACACACTATACACACACTGCACACACTATACACACTATACACACACTACACACACTATACACACAATATACACACACACTGTACACACTATACACACACTGTACACACTATACACACACTACACACACTGCATACACACACTACACACACTGCATACACTATACACACTGTACACACACTGCATACACACTGCACACACTGCATACACTATACACACACTGCATACACTATACACACACTGCACTAACTATACACACACTGCACACACTATACACACACTGCATACACTATACACACACTGCATACACACTATACACACACTGCATACACACTATACACACACTGCACACACTATACACACTATACACACACTACACACACTATACACACAATATGCACACACACTGTACACACTATACACACACTGTACACACTATGCACACACACACTACACACACTGCATACACACACTACACACACTGCATACACACTGCACACACTATACACACTGCACACACTATACACACACTGCACACTCTATACACACACTATACACACACTGCATACACTATACACACTCTACACACACTGCATACACACTGCACACACTGCATACACTATACACACACTGCACTAACTATGCACACACTGCACACATTATACACACACTACACACACTATACACACAATATACACACACACTGTACACACTATGCACACACTGCACACACTGCATACACTATGCACACACTATACACACACACTACACACACTGCATACACACACTATACACACTCTATACACACACTGCACACACTATACACACTATACACACTCACTATACACACAATATACACACACTGTACACACTATACACACTCACTATACACACAATATACACACACTTTACACACTATACACACACTGCATAAACATACATTTAAAAAAAATTGCAGCTGTTTTTTACATTTCAAAGTTGGGGAGGGGGGTGCCAAATAAAGGATCCGCCCCGGGTGCCAAATGCTCCAGGTACGCCCCTGTATAGAGGGGAGCCATGTTACTCTGTATATAGAGAGGAGCCATGTTTACACTGTATATAGAGGGGAGCCATGTTACTCTGTATATAGAGGGGAGCCATGTTACACTATATACAGTGGAAACATGGCTCCCTATATATACAGAGTAACATGGCTCCCTCTATATACAGAGGGGAGCCATGTTTACACGGTATATAGAGGGAAGCCATGTTATTCTGTATATAGAGGGAGCCATGTTTACACGGTATATAGAGGGAAGCCATGTTACTCTGTATATAGAGAGGAGCCATGTTTACACTGTATATAGAGGGAACCAGGTTTACACTGTATATAGAGGGGAGCCATGTTACTCTGTATATAGAGGGGAGCCATGTTACTCTGTATATAGAGAGGAGCCATGTTTACACTGTATATAGAGGGGAGCCATGTTACTCTGTATATAGAGGGGAGCCATGTTACTCTGTATATAGAGAGGAGCCATGTTTACACTGTATATAGAGGGGAGCCATGTTACTCTGTATATAGAGGGGAGCCATGTTACACTGTATATAGAGGGAGCCATGTTACTCTGTATATAGAGGGAGCCATGTTTACAC